>NC_133655.1:190355090-190655090 GCF_009905375.1 Apium graveolens | reverse complement strand
TCCATCTTTGAATATATTAGAATATCATCAATGAACAGCACCACAAATTGGTCCAAGTATTTCTTGAAAACTCAATTCATTAAGTCCATAAAAGCTACAGGGGCATTTGTTAATCCGAAAGGCATTACTAAAAACTCATAATGTCCATATCTCATCCTAAATATCGTCTTTGGGATGTCTTCTGGTTTAATCTTCAATTGGTGGTATCTCGACCTCAAATCAACCTTTGAAAAACACTTTGCTCCTTTCAGTTGATCAAATAAATCGTCTATTCTCGACAACGGGTACCGATTCTTAATCGTCATTTTGTTCAAATCTTGGTAATCAATACAGAGTCATATTCTTTCGTCTTTCTTCATTATGAAAAGAACTGGCGCTCCCCATGGTGACGTACTTGGACTTATGACTCTTTTTTATCCAAAAGTTCTTGTATCCGACTTGCCAACTCTTTCATCTCAGCTAGTTCCATTCTATAAGGTGCCTTCGAAATGGGTTCAGTGCCTGGGGCAAGATTAATCTCAAACTCAATCTGTGAATCTGGCGATAGTCCTGGTAATTCCTCTGGAAACCCATCTGGGAACTCTCTCACTACTAGAATTTCCTCCATGCTAGGAACTTCTTTCTCTGAATCTACTACATAGGCTAAATATGCTTCATATCCTTTCCTAAGTAGCTTGCTGGCTTGAATAGCGGTGAGAAATAGTTGTGCTTTCTTTTAGCCCTTAAATACCACCTTACTCATATTCCTTGCTCTTAAATGGACCTTCTTAGATCTACAATATATCTGAGAATTATTCTTTCCTAACCAATCCATTCCTAGTATTATATCAAACTCCTCTAAGTTGAAAAGTATCATATCTTTCTTATCATAGTTTAATCTATTAGCAAAAGTTTCTGATATAAAAGACTTTATAGCTCCTGAATCAATCAATACTTTAGCTTCAACATTGTTTATCGAAAGCTTACCTGTTATCACCTCAGAATTCTGAACAACATCCTTCATTTTCAGATTAAAAGTCCTTGCTGATGCTTGTGGAGTTACTGTAGGTGGTGGAGGTAATGACAACATTTCTGGTGGTGCTGCGGTGCTAGTGCTTGTTATATTCATCATGCTTTTGATTAATCAGTTTGACCTGCACTCCTTGGTGATATGTCCAACTTTTCCGCACTTGTAGCATGTTACTCCAGGTTTCTGTACCTTACGCTCATTGGCCAAATGTCCCTTCTGATTACATCGATAACATGTCATGTTGATCTTGTTGTAAATTCTCGAATGCTTCTTCCCATAATGCCTACATTCGACCCTTGGCTGTTTGTCATCCTTCGCTTGACCCTGATTCTGCTGATGATTTCCTTTATTTTCTTGTCTCATGTTCACTTCCGCTTTCTTCTGTGCATTCCATCCTTTATGGAATCCAATTCTCTTTATATTTCTATCTTGCTGATACCATGATTCTAACCTCTCCTTCTGATGAAACACTTTCCTCTTCTTATTATCTCCTTCCTTTCTGGATTGTGCTCCATTACTTTCAATCAATGCCTCCTTCTGAACTACCCAAGCGTAGGTACCAATCTCAAACATCGACACTCTATCTCGAATCCAATATTCGAGCCCTTGTTGAAATCTCTGAGCCTTCTCTTCATCAGTATCCACATACTTCATCATAAATCTTGACAATTCTGTAAACTTCTTTTCATATTCCAAGACGGTCATACTTCCTTGTTTTAATTCCAAGAATTTCATCTCCATCTGTTTCTGCATATACCGGGGGTAATATTTTTCCAAAAATAACTCCTTGAACCTAGTCCAAATAACTGGTTGAACTTCTTCCAAAGCTTTGACTGAATCCCACCAATAAATCGCTTCCCCTTTAAAGAAATATGTGGCATATATGGTCTTTTGTTCTTTCCCTAGTCGAACCAATTCGAAAGATCTCTCCATTTCCCTTATCCAAGTGTTGGCTACTACTGGATCAGTGGTATCATGAAAAGCCGGAGGGTTCACATTCTGGAGAGTTTTGAAAGTCACAATTTGTTGAGGTAGCTCTGGTGGATCTGGTTGATGTTGGTGTTGATCATGGTCCTCTTGGTTTTGAAATTGTTGTTGTTGGAATTGTTGTTGAAGAGTTTGTTGTTGTTGAGCAATTGTATTAGTCTATTGTTGCAGAGTTTCCAATAGTCGAAGGATATTAGGGTCGATTACAGAAGTAGTACTGGTTTGCTTTGTCTTTTTAGGAGGCATATTTCTGAAAAGAAAATTGGTAACAAGCAGGTACTATTATGACAGATATTTCAAAGCTAGGTTATCACAATGTTAATTTAATCACATGATTTTTATATTTTAACAAAGTTATACATGACTATAAGCAGGAAGGCAGAAAAAAAATATAGGTAAAATTGGGACAATGGAAATGCATAAGTAAGCTTGAAACATTTGCGATAATCACAAGCATGATTCTGAAATAACAGGTTTAACAAGATAGTTAGGGGTGTAGTAATCATTTCAAAGCCAAGGTGCTAAGAAATTAAGGGGATCACATGCATTCAGATTTCAATTATTAGCAAATAAGTTGATATACAATTCTAGAAATGAAAGCGAAGCTAAATTGAACGATAACGAAATGAAATGATAGTGAAACGAAACGATAGTGCATTAATCATTAAAACAAAGTTATTTTACAACGCAACCAAATAAGGTTCAAATTTTAAAGGTCAATGACATCATAGTTCTAAAAGGAAATACAGAAACTACATAGTTCGAGAAATACAATCAACATAAAGGTTAGCCAACTGGAAAGGGAATAGGAAGTCTGGCTCCTAATTCAGGCTAACAGCCATCTACTTAGGTCTCCTCGTTAACATCTTGAGCTATCGGGATCTCTTCCCACTGCTCTCCCTGAATCACCTTCACAATGCCCTGAAGTTCATCCGCTACCATCTGGATGGTATACTGGCTGTTGCGGTCACAGTGTGCTGACATCTCCCCGAGCTTAGTATTAACAAACTGCATCAACGTCTCGAGTCTCCCAATCAACTGTGCCTTAGGTTCCTCCTTAAGCCGCGTATTATCCTGAAAAGCTACATCCAGTCGCTCCATAAGTCGGTCGTACTTCCCTTGGAGCCTATCAAACTGGAGCCTCAAGTCAGCGTACACGAAGAATGCTATAATGTCAGATGGCGCCGAGGACGAAGAAGAATGCATCCCTTGCTGAGAAATAATATATACGAAGGAAAATATTAGCGATTTACTCGGATGATATCTACTTACACTCTCGTATTTCCTATATATATATCCTATAACCTAGGTGGACTGTTTAGGGACTTTAAATCTTAGCTCTGATACCAAACCTGTCACAACCCCAAAATAACACTAATAAATTACAACTGAATAAATATTAAGTTATTACAAACGGCTGTTATATAACAGAATCCAAGATCGTAAAGGTTTAGTGTTTGAACAGTCCAACACTACAACTATTACAACTTATATATATAAAGCTACCGGTCCTCACACAAACTCCAACTACACTACCTGAGCTCTCACATAAGCCTCAGCATCTCGACCGGTAGACTTACGAGCAGTCTGCTTGAATCTAACCATACTTGCTAGCTGAAATAAAGTGAATGAAAAGCAAGAAGTGAGCCAAGTGCTCAGCAAGGTATATCATAAGACAAAATTTAACATCATATCAATTTATATCTAGAAATTGAGGTGTATGGCAATGTTATTCAAGTCAAAACATTTATAACCAAATCACTGCTCAAAATTATTTTACGACGCTATGGATTACAGCCGGTGATCAGCCGCGAAGCAATCCCGAACCTCACTAGGTTCTTAATAATTTAATGGGATCCCTAGGCATCTTTTAAGCCTAATATAATAAGTGTGAAAGGGACTTGCGTCTTAGTCCAATTCACCAATCTCATGAAAACATTCTTTTATTTAAAGAAAATTTATCTTTTATAAACCTGATGCCAAGGAGAACTTTACAAAAATCTAAACAAAAGGGTTTTAAATCATCAATCAAGGATTCGAGTGATGAAAATATTATCAGAATGATTTGACTTCTCACTGGCAAGGTTTTCAAAGATGGTCAGCAACGGTTTGACAACCAGGGAAGTAAGTATTGAAAAAGAATCATAACGTTATTCCATAAGATAGAGATCTCAAATTTGAGGGTTATATATGGGATATATCTAGTGACAAAGATTAGGTATGATTGTAAGGATTTATGTAAAGAGTGGGTAACTCGGAGGTGTAAGAGTGAAAAGAATGGCAGTTAATCAAGAGAGATTACACTATCATAGCATATGAGGTTTTATAGTTTATTAGGGTGTTATTTTTATATGCGCATAAACAAACTTAAAACAAGTCCAATAACCGGTATGCATGGCACAACATTTGTAATATCCCAATCTAACATCAGAGTATTTGTAACGATATATCATAGTGACAACAATATTAATGATCATTATACGAGCATGCTATCATGATTCAAAAGAGTGGTTCGGTACACTTGCAATATATAATTTAAGGAAAACATCACTGTAAGTCATATGTCATAGCCTATTTGTATATTCGAGGATTCAACTCAACTCAAATAAGAATGTAATAAGTAAATAGTGGATCGACCGTCAGAGAGATCTCGCAAAATAATATCTGTCAAAGGATTCAGAAACAAGGTTCATCTACAGACTTGAGGAGTTAATTCACTGGAAGAAGTTCAAGAAGTTGATCATGCCTCAGTGATATAAATCTAGATCGTGGATTTAATCAAGTGACAGAGATCTCGTCAGAGTATCATTAATTACAAGGATTTAATCTGAAGAAAATCAGAGTATCAAAGTCAACACATGAAGAAACGTCACGGAAGTTAGTCACTCATGAACCAGACAGTACATCGAGTGTCAACATTGAAGTGGTGGAATTGATTCATAATTTTCAGTGATTTTCAGAAGATTTGCAGAAGAATGGTTGCTGCTCAAGACTAGAATTAATTCTCTATTAATTAATTAAGTCATCTAATTTAATTAAGAAAATAAATTATATCTGCGAAGAATAATTTATTTATTAATTGAATTAATTGATTAATTAATTCTGAATTAATTTTAGGAATTTTCAGAAGTTTAATTGGTTTAAAAACAGTCTTTAATCAGCAAGACAATTGAAAATGAACTAGCATGACAATCTGGATTGTCATACCGATTGTCATGCCAAGTCATTTCAATTGTCATACCGAAAGTTACACTAGGAAGGAGATTGTCTTGCTAGTTCAACTGATTGTCATACCGATAGTCATTGTAGTTCAATCAGATTGTCTTGCTAGTACAATTGAAAGTCCTACTGAAAGTCTTGCTGAGCCAAAAAGATTGTCCTACCGATTGTCATTGCAGTTCAAGTAATTTTGTTGGATTGCATACAAAAAGAAAAAGAAGCAGAAGACATTCACTAACTGAAAAATACAAGAACACAGCAGCCGCCTAAGAAATATTTCATTGTTCTCTGCTGAAATTCAAAGATCAATTTCTAGATTGCAAAGTTAAATCCAATCAACTAGAAATCTTTATCTTGTTCTTGTGTAACAATCTAGCGGATCAAAATCCCTAGAACTTAATCTCAAATCGCGTTTAGCATTTGATTCTAATTATTGCAAAAATAGAAAAAGTTCATGTCGAATTTATTCTAGATTTGTGATAATTGATTTGAGATTAATACCTTGTAATCGATACAGTTGTTGTAACACCTTTCAAGCTTAATAATATTTTTATTTAACTTGAATTTTGTTTCACATTTTTTATTCCGCATTTATTCGATTATTTGGTACTGTTTGTATTCAACCCCCCCTTCTACAAACACATTGGGACCCAACAATTGGTATCAGAGCCTTCTGATTAACGAACAAATCAAGATCCTAGACTTTTGTGATTTTTCAACTCCTTGAATTTTTATTTATTCAAAAATTCATAATGACTTCACATAAAGTTGGAACCGTTAAAATTCCACAATTTGATAAAGAGAATTATATCATGTGGAAGAAGAAGATGCTATTATTTTTACAAGTTGCAAATCCCAAATATTCAAACTTGTTAAAGAAGGGTATAAAAACTCCGATGGTTATTGAACCGGAGGTAATAATAGATGGTGTGGTGACTACTGAAGCTAGAACCTATCCAAAAGAGCCTGAAGATTTTACTCCTGCTGAGAAGGAAGAAGCCTCCTTGGATGCTAGCCTTCAATTAATATTAATTGATTCCCTTGATCCCTTGATGAACAGATATGTGATGAACTGTAAAAATTCCAAACACATGTGGGAAACTATTGAGGTGATTAATGAAGGCACAGAGGAAGTTAGGGAGAACAAGTTGGAAATCCTAACCTCTGAATATGAACATTTCAAATCAAATCCAGGAGAAGGAATTACTGAAGTGTTTGAGAGGTACAATGCATTGATCAACAACCTGAACATCAATGGAAAGTATTATTCAATCAGGGAGGTCAACAAAAAGTTCCTTTTAACACTGCCAGCTCATCTTGAACATAGAATCACTGCCATTAGAGAAGCTAGAGATCTGAGTGAGATTTCTTTGGACAGGCTCTATGGAGTATTAAAAACCTATGAGTTGGAGCAGATTCAACAGAAGGAAGTCTACGGGAAGGATAGAATGGTCAGCACATCTACTGCACTTGTAGCTGAAGGTCAACAACAACAACAATCTCAACAGTTAGAAAGAATGGTACAGTTTTCCAAGGGTGAGGAAAATGAGTTAGTAGCAGAATATGATCCTCCTACTACAAATCAATCAAGTGATGATTTTTATTCCTTGGAAGAGCTGGAGCAATTGGAAGATGAATCAATGGCCCAAATTGTCAAGAGATTCTCCCATGTCAGATTCAGGAGGAATCCCAAGCTTAAGTACAAGTCCAACTACAACAAATTCCAGAAAGGTGGATCTTCATCCTCTAACACCAGCAGTGGTGGGTACAAAACAGGGATGGTTGATCGAAGCACCATTAGATGCTATAACTGCAATGAGTTGGGACACTTTGCCACAGAATGTAGGAAGCCAAAGCAAGTAAGAAAGAACTCTGAAAGGGCTTATCTGGCAAAGGGAAGAAGCTGGGATGATACTGACAGTGAAGATGAAGAAGAAGGAAATCTTGCTCTTATGGCTATTGATGGAAAAGCTTCATCGTCAAGAATAGAGGTAAAACTTTCTGATGCTGAAATGGTTTATCATCTAAGAGGTAACTTAGATTGTGCACGTCGTGATAATGAACTGTTAAGTTTAAAGATCACAGACCTTGAGAAAGAGGTCAATGAATTAAGACTTGTGCATATTAATCAAGACAAATTAAAAGAACAGGTATCTTTTCTAGAGAATAGAGTTGACTGTTATAGAAAACTCGAAACTATTCTCAAAGACAAGATCACCGGTCTTGAGACTAAGGTTAGAGCCTACTTCAATTCTTGTTCGAAGGCTAAAGAGTTCTACAGTAAGCAAGCTGTTAATCAAACATCTGGAATAGGTTATGATTACAATGCTGCTATTGGAGAATTAGGCATAAACTCCCCTCCTCATGTCTGTGCTAAAGGGAGGGAAGTACCACATGTGCTTAAGGGTGTTGATGAACCCCTCTATAAAGCATCAATTGCTGAACCATTTGATGCGACCTCTTCTGTTATTCAAGAAGAAATACGTGCTGAAGATCTTGCTAATGAGAAGGTTGTTTCCAAGTCAAGTGTGTCGAAAGTTCCAGTCAAAGTTGTGAAAGCAACTGAGACTAACTCAGACACACATGAGTTGGATAACAAAAATGCCATGTCTACCATACATAAATTGCCTGTTGTTAATCACTCTCATAAAGCATGTGGTGTTTCTAATTGTATGTCTTGTGCTTTTAATATGATGTATGCTTATTTTAATGGTAAGCATGTGTCTAATGATAAGATTACTCCTCGTCAGCATGTGAATAACAAGAAGCATGATAGGTCTAAGACTGCCAGTCCTTCTAAGGCTAGAAAGGAGACATTTGTGCCTAAGCTTAAACAGAAATTTGTTAAGGCTGTTTACAAGGTCAAATGTTCAGTCATTGAGAAAGTTGAGATAATTAAAATTAAAAATGTTGTTTTGCCTGACAAAGGACAGTTCTACAAGTATGCCGGGCCCAACCAAGTTTGGGTTCCGAAGAAGGTCTAATCCATTTGTAGTGCAGGGCATTAAACAAGTATAACCGGTAGTGTGGATTCTTGACAGTGGATCATCAAGACATATGACCGGAGATAGAGCCCTGCTATCAAATGTGGTTGAGAAAGCTGGCCCCATGGTTACCTTTGGAGATAACAGCAAAGGTTTATCTGAGGGATATGGCTGTTTGCAAGCTGGGAATGTTATCATTGTAATTTTGTATATTGTGCTAGGTTATTATCAGGAAGCAGTATCCAACATATAGCACCAGTGACGAGACTTGAGAATATTACGACATATCAGGCACCTGCTGCACATTACACTTGGAATTGTACTCTAGTAAGATGTGTACAAGTGTACTCCTGATTGGTGAGTTAAAAGAGGAAGTCAGTGCACCACAGTTTATGGACTTTGCAGCTGCAGATCTATTGGACTATGCAATCTCTTCTTCACAATCTCACTTCAGGTTGGTATGAACTAGTATACTGCTCAAGCAATCGTCAAGGACATGGTATGGCACTCTAACTGCAGTTACAGTTGTATATGAACTAGTAGAGTCGTCATATTTATAACTATCTTATCACTAGGCACAATCATATTGTTTTATATGTGCAGTGATATATTGTTTATGCAACATAACAATTAGTATCTAAAGTACTTGACAAGTATCGGTCAATGATATGTTGTTAACATTATGTTGCAGATATTTTTAAGCTTTTGACATGAATGAGAATTACTTAGACTTTACCCTAAGTGATCAATGTTTTATCAAAAACTCATTCATATTGAAAAACAAAATCAAACTTCTTTCTACATTAGTGATTTCTTATTTCATGTAAAATCTTTTAAAATCACTATTATAAATCATTTTCTCTCTATTACCATATATTCTATAATACAGGTTCAGTCTCCATTGACTTTCTTTCATTGACAGTCATGAGGTTGAAAACCCACAACGTCTATCCCAAACTGTAAAGACAAACACAAAAACAGAACCAACCAACACTCGCTTATCACTAAATGTATTATGAATGAGCGTGAGGGAGATAGTGCCTCAGTGCACCACATAAGGAAGGTTCTGTAGTCAACCCAGTAGCTCTGTCTCCTACATAGATGAGTAGTATTTAAACCGAGACAACTGCTAGCCCCCATACATCTTCTCAAAAAGATGTAATGGCTGAAAAGGCACAAAAACAGTTACTAGATTCATTCTCTCAACAGGGTGAGTCTATTGAATTTTGCCTCTCGGCCAAGGTATCCGATGTAGTGTCACCATTTCAAACATAAACAATTCTTGATGCACAAGGAAATGTTACACACACAAAGGATGAGTTGACGGAAACAAGAGTTTCGACCATTTTAAGGTCAGATTCGATTGTTTAAGGTTCGTTAATGGACCAATTGCCTTTACAGGTGTTAGGAGAGGATACTGATCCAAAAGCCATATGTCAGTGGTCAGTGTCTACCTCCCCAGGCTTAAATCCCCTGGATGCATCTGCGGATAGTGGATCTGACATAGGTGCAGATCGGCAACTTGTTGATAATGATTCAGATATTACCTGATAAGTCACAAGGAAATGTCTTCACAGACATTAGAAGGGAACTTTGATCTTTATGCTAAATTCGTTGGATCATTGTTTACCTTCCCAGAATTCAAATCTGGAACCCTAAAAGGGAAACTAGCAACTTGTAGATTATGACTCAGATTTATCTGACGAGTTTAACAAGGATGGGGATTTGTGAACTCCCATTGCACCACCTGTGACCTCCTTAAGGATGGCTAAGGTGATTTTCCTTGCAGGTATAGCTGATTTTTGGAGCTATGAGAGGAGTGATACACTTGTGAGAATGAGTGTAAACACGAGTGGAGAGAAGAGTGAAACACATGTGAGGTACACTAAAACACAATCACACACTCACAGTGAGGAAGAAAGAGAAACTACTTGTTATTTCTTTTCCAACCAAGTGAAATATGAGAACTCCTTCAGACGACGGCATACATTCCTTCTTTAAGGGGGAGATAAAAGCTTAAGTAATAGTTTGGAGGATTCCTCAACTAAGGGGGAGAAATAGCAGGGAGGAAGAAAAAGATCCGAAAAATGTACACTACACCACACCATTGTTGTTTCTAACTACGGATCCTATTGTACGGGAGAGGTGGTAAACACAAGGTGATTTCCTAGTAAGGGAAGAAGCTGTTAGGGGAGTACCATTGGTTTTTATCTGCGGATCCTATTATACGGGAGAGGTGGTAAAACGAAGGTGATCTTCTTTAATCAGTTGATTCTCATAGGGGGAGAAGCAAGAGATATGGGCTTCTCAGCAGGTGCTTCGGAGCAAAGTGATCAAGCTAGTCAGAGTACTATGGCAGAATCATAATGTGGAAGAATCAACTTGGGAACTAGAGAGCACAATGCTAGAAAAGTACCCCCATTTGTTTTCTGTTTGATTCCGGGACGGAATCCTTTTAAGGAGGGGAGACTGTAATAACCCCAAAAAATTTTCAACTTTTTGTAACCCTTGTGAATAGTGTTTTAGCTGAATGAGAAAAATTTTCACGCCACACTATGTAGGGGTTCTGTTATGGATATTCTGGGATATTATTAGTACTCTATGAAGTATATAAGTGTATGTAAATATCGTCAGAATCCAATTCCGAACACTTTAGTTTTTCCCGGAAATCCACAAGATACGGAGAGAATTGAGTATAAGGTAACAGGATAAAAAGGATTTAAATTAAAGGATTATGATAGAGGATCATATAAAGGAATATAATGTATTGAGAAAGGTTAAGGGAACCTAAGTAATAAGATCCCGGGTATGATCCTTCAAACGATAAACGAGAACGAAAGTTAAGCGAACCGTATAACAGATCAGCGGTCATTAGGCAAACGATTAGGAAGTTAATCAAAGGGATTAATGGGAATGATGTCATCCAACCAATAGAAAGAAGACAAGGAAGGAAGGATGACATCATGAGGATGAGGTAAGCATGACATGGGAAGGAAGGAGGTGTGGTTGATTAAGGACCACACAAATTCAAGGGCAAGGTAGTAATTTACTAAATCAAATACAAATCAAGCCAACCAAGCTAGCAAAATCATTTCATCAAAAAATCAAAAACAACCAAGGCATTTGTTCTTCATCTTAGCTCTCGGCTTTTTACATTTTTAAAGGCTAGATTTTTTCAAAAATCAAGATCCAAGCATCCTAAATTGGTAAGAAAATTCCCTAATCATCTTTATGCTTAGTTATGGCTATATCATGAGTTTAAGCCATTAATTCTTTCTCTAACTTCTTCATTTAATCAAGGAAGAAGACAATGAATAGTGTTTTCAAGTTTTTAACTTGAACTTTTTCTTGTTTTTCTTGAAGATCCAAGCTTTCCTAAGGCTTCTCAAAGCTTCTTAAGGCTTCTTAGCTCCACCCACCACTTCAAGGAAGGTATACCATTTCCAAACCCTAGGTTCATATATATTATAAGGTGATTTTGAGTAGTGGGTTGATATTGTATCTTGTTGTTATGATTTAGAGTTTGAGATTTGGTATGGTAGTGAATGGAATGGTAATTATTGTGGTTTTGATTTAAAAGAACTTAAGAATGATTAAAATTAAGTTTAAGCATAAGTATGAAAGATTAAATTGAATTGGTTGGGGTGGTTATGATGTGATAAGGATGGAGGATGGTTGTATGTTGGATTTGAGGTTGATTTGGGTTGATTGTGGATGGTTTAAAAATTGGAAATCGCGTAAACATAGCCGTCGTAACGTCCGATTTTCTTTGTACTGTTTTTGTGCATAGCATTAGGACCCGAGAACCCCCTGCTAGATTGTGACCACTGCCATGTTTAGATAGCTCATGTTACGAGCTTCGTTTTGATATGTAGTTCGTTCGATTCCGATTTACGGTTTAGGAGAAACGACCGTTTCAAGTAACGGCGTTTCGCGAACGAAACTTTTTCCCTCGCCTTACTTTGGAATGTAGGTTAAAGACCAAAAAGGGTTAATTAATGTATGAAACATTTATGGTAAGTGTGTTAGGCAGTTGGTAAGTCATTCGCGAAGGAATCGCTTTAAAACTCGTAAAGGTTAAATTATTAAAAATGGTGGAGCCGAGAGTACCCGAGTGACTTAAGCAAATCAGTGAGCGCAAAACAAGCGTTAGAGTCTAAGTTAGTTATAGTATAGATTTACAAGTGATTTTGGTTTAATTCCAACTTACTTATTGTTTATAGGTTATCAGACTCGTCCCGAGCCTTTCTCACCCCCAAGTCGCTCAGGCAAGTATTCTATCCGTTATACTGTTGTTGTGATGTATACACTTGTATATGCATTATCTTGCGATAGATGCATGTTGGTTATTTAGCAAATTCTTGCGATATATTGTAGCATGTGATATGGTATATATGCATGCCTGTTTCATATTCTTGAAATATATATCTGTTGGTTCAGTTGATAATACCTATGCTAGAGGATAGCGGTATCTTGCATATACCCTTAGTATAGGGACCCAAAGGTGAAAATATTTTCAAAAACCGGGAGTCGAGGATCCCGAGTAGATTTTATATATATGGATATGGATACTTATATATATATATATATTTATATATATGTATGGTTATAGTTTTCTAAACTTTAATCGAATAAGGTTTATTCGATAACTTGAAACTTTATTTTATTATTAAATATTATTTCGAATATTATTCGAAGGCGTATGACTCCTTTTATTATTTATTGAATATTATTTGAATATTCATTTGAGGATGTATGACTCCTTTATTTTATTTAATGAATATTATTTATAATATTCATTCGAGGTATTATGACTCAGCTTATTTTATTTATTGAATATTATTTGAATATTCATTTGAGGATCTATGACTCCGATTATTTGCTGAGATATATTCTTTATTTTATTAAAGAATAAGGTGTAAATAATCAAACTTATTTTCGATTATTCAAATAAAGATAATACTTTCATATAAGTATATCTTTGGTTATTTAATACTCGTTTCAAGTATAAATTTTAATACTTCTACTTCAATTATTTTTATAAAGACTATTCTTTATGGGAATATTATTTAATTAATAATATTCAGATATTTTCTAATATTCTGGGGACTGATTTACTTCATTAAATCAGCCTTACTCCAAACACTCTTTAAAGTGTTTTCGAGTCTTCAAAATGATTTTTAAAAGTCAGAGCGGATCCCAAAACTCATTTTTATATTTAAGATCTTCCTTTTTAAAGGGGATTTAAATACTCGCTCAAAACCTGGGGAATCCGGCTCTGTGGTGTATTTTATATTCGCAACGAGGTTGCAGATTTGGTAAATGAATTGATTACTTGCCCAACATTCGGGAAGTAAGCCCATCTCATTGAGTCGGCATAAGCGACAGGCCGGGGTACGGTCTATTATTGTGTAAGTGGCTGGGTGGCAGTCCATCAACGCGTGAGGGGCCGGGGTACGGTCTAGCGCGAGGTCCTAATGCGGCCAGGGTGATGACCGGTGAGGAATTCATCCATCTACGGTAGAAAAGGTTACTTATTGGTATCTTTGCCTGATCAGCAAGATATCGGGTTTATGCCAAAATTCTTTTCCTTTCCAAAATTCATTGGATGTTTCAAACTCTGTTCATACTTTACATAACAGAGGTTTCAGGAAATGTTGAAAGGGGTATATATATGTGGTTATATATATATCGGGACTAAATAAAGTATCTCATAACTTTTTCATTCAATAATCTTTCAAAGATTGAATCTATTCAAGTCTTAACTTGTGGTCTCATCTATGGGATGTTTTTCTTAAAACCTATAATACTTTGAACGGTGGCAGTTCAAGTAGCTTTATATATGATATAAGTGTGGTGAAGTATTGGTAACTTCATTCCTTGTTTTACTTATATCTAGTAAGTAATTATCTTGCATATGATAGAGATGCTATCAAGTATCCATTTAGATACTTATATTATTGTTATCACTATACATATTATCTTGCGAGCTGTAAGGCTCACTCTTGCTTTATTTCTTCATCACACAACAACAGTTAGGAGAGATGGCCAGACTCCAGCAGACCCAGCGCAAGCGCGTGGGAAGCGCCCCGCGTCTTCCCGATGATGTTGTAGCTGCTATAGCTGCAGAGGTAGATCCATTGTAGTTCAGACCATCTACTTTTGAGAATCAAATTATGTATAATTATAACTTGTGGCAGATAATGGCAATTAACTGTAAATTTATCAAGTAATCATTTTGGGTTGTAATAATTTTAAATTGTGGATTCAAAGACTTGTACTTATTCCAATTTCATCTCTGAGACTATAACGGGTTGTGGTGTGTGTTAGTGTGGGGTCACAGTATGAGGTTATTTATTATTAATTAAGTGAAGTGATATTGTGGAAAGAAAGACCGTGACAACCCGGATCCCCGACCCCGGATCTGGGGGTGTTACAGAAATGGTATCAGAGCTAAGCGTTATAAACCTCAGAGATGATGCGTCGATATAATAACAAACTCACAAAGATAATAAGAACTCTTGCCAAGTTCATGGTCGGACTACTTAAAGTAGTGCTGACAGTTAAAACCCTTACGGGAACCCTTATAAGTATCATGATAGTAACTTAGCTCGTTTAATGTGTAGGCGCCTGAGATGGAGGACCCTGAGATGTTCGAGCGTGAGCATGATGAGGCACTGCTAGATGTTGAGGATCAGGAGGAGCCTGAGATGGAGGAGGATGAGGAGGACCCCTCAGAGGAGTCAGAGACGGAGGTCATTGCTATTTCAGATGAGGAGGACCCGGATGAGGTCCCAGTAGCTGAGGAGCGTGTTGGACCTATGGTAGTGTATGCTGGTATCCCTTTACCCACACTTCCGGTGGTCAGAGCCCCTACCCCTCCACCACTATCTTGGATTCCCGATGATGACAGCTCAGAGACCCATACTTCCGAGCCTAGGCAGACCGAGGAGGCACCCTCAGCGGCTCCGGATTCACCACCTCTTGACCCTGCCCAGAGGCAGTCTTCGTTAGCTCATGGATATGTTCAGGATGTTTTGAGGACCCAAGTGGCTATTGCCGAGGCCCGACTGGATGAGGCCAGGAGGGAGTTGGATGCAGAGAGGGCGGGTAGGCGTACCCGAGCTTATGAGACCAGGGCTTCTATACCCCGATCCTTGAGGAGGGAGCTTACGGGGATAGAGCTCACGTCCCGAGCGAGACTCAGATCTCTCCAGGGGGACAGGCATGGTAGGATCTCCAGGCGGCAGGCCGACTATATCTTCCGTCGTGCGATGGAAAGGGTTTGGGAGCTGACCCGTTTCGGTGTGTGATTCAGGATTGATGATGGAATAGTCTAGTTGTCTAGTTAGCCGAGGCCTTAGTAAGAGCCAATTTTCCGGGATAGTTGACTTGTATATAGCATCCCTTTTTCTGACTAGACAGATAGACTCTTGTGTATCTCTTTTGGGACAGATGACTGTAGCACTGTTGTACTTTTGACCAGATCAAACTATGTATTCTCGCATTTTGTATATATTTGTTTCCTTTCAGTTCAGTTCCATAGTGACGGGATCACTGTTTTATTATTATTATTACTGCACTTCGTATTAGAACTTTCTTAAAATAATAGAACTGCGTTATACGTTCTCCCCATTATAAGAGCTGTGCAAGGCACAATGTTGTATATGATTGTGACCTAACGTTGAATTTTCCCAATAATTGTTTTTATTATTATCAGAATCATGCCGCCAAGAAAGATTGGAACTAGGGCGAACCCTGGGTCTGAGGACCAGGGAAGCCATAATCAGGACAATAGAAACCAAGAACACAGTGAAGAGGAAGATGAGGATTATGTGGAACAGGATGACTCCCTGTATGAAGAAGAAGAGGAAACATATGATGTTGAGGGATTTGAGATAGAGGCTGAAGAAGGAGAAACCGAGGTTGAGCAACCAGTACCAAACCCAGGCATGGATCCCATGGGTCAGTTTATGCAACTCCTAAGGCAGAATTTAGAACGTCAACCCAACCCACCCCCTCAAGGAAGTAACAATGCAGTGGCAAACTCTTTCAGGGCTTTTAAGTCCCTTAAGCCCCCTGAGTTCCACGGATCAGCCGACCCAGTTGAGGCAAGGGCATGGTTAAAGGAAATGGAGAAATCTTTTGAGATTTTGAGTATCGATGAGGCACAGAAAACTGTATTTGCTACCTACCTTCTGAAAGGAGAAGCTAACTACTGGTGGGAGGCCAAGAAAAACATGGAGACAGATGCTATGATAACCTGGGAGAGATTTATTCAGTTGTTTCTGGGAAAGTATTTCCCGAGGTTTATGGAAAACCAGATGGAGCTCAAGTTCTTGGAGCTAAAGCAGAATAACTTGTCTGTAGCAGAGTACGAAGCGAAATTTACTGAGTTATCAAGGTTTGTGCCGGAGTTTGTGAGCACCGAGGAAAAGAAAGCTAGGAGGTTTCAGCAGGGACTGAAACCATGGATTCAGAATAGGGTGGCAATCCTTGAGCTTACGGACTATGCCACTCTGGTGCAAAAGGCAACGATTGTAGAAGTTGGAAGTGAACAGATGCAGAAGGAAAGAGAGGAGAAAGGAATAAAGAGGAAAAGCATGAGCATGGGTGGAGGTTCCGCAGGAAGGAGCTTCCCAACTAGATTTAATCGAGGAGCAGTGTCCCTACCAGGAAGGAACACTGGGTTTAAGCGACCAATGAGTGTGAGTGTGAGCCAGGGTGGTCAGAAGTCAAGAACGTCCTATTCCAACCAATCTCGACCCCCATTGCCAGCCTGTAACATATGTGGAAGGAATCACACTGGGGAGTGTAAAGGAAGGCCAGTAACCTGTTTTAAATGCGGTGGGGAGGGCCACTATTCAAATAAGTGCCCATCATTAACCCCTGCCGTCGTTCCACCCACCAATTGTCATCAGTGTGGACGCTCGGGTCATTGGAAGAAGGAATGCCCAATGAACAAACCAGCAGCTTCGGGAGCAAGCAGGGCTGCTTCTAATAAGCCACCTACTGCGAGGACTTTCAACATGACAGTCCAGGATGCTATGAAAGATTCAGATGTGATAGCAGGTACCCTTTCTCTAAATTCAGCCAGTGCAAATGTTTTATTTGATTCGGGAGCAACTAAATCTTTTATATCAAAGGACTTTGCGCGTAAGTTAAGACTTAAGGCTAAACCCTTGATAGAACCCTTACAAGTAGAAATAGCCAATCATGAAATTATTCCTGTTAACCAGATTCACCCCGCCTGTGAGATAGGCATAGGGGAGCAATCTTTCAGTGTTGATCTAATTCCTTTTAAATTAGGGGAGTTTGATGTGATTTTGGGAATGGACTGGCTATCTAGCAATGATGCTCAGATAGACTGTAAAGGGAAGAAAGTTAAGTTAAATATCCCCGGGAAGAAAGAAGTTATATTTAGAGGAAAGAGGCAGACGCAGAAATTTTTGACTATGGCCCAGGCCAAAAGGATGCTACGAAAAGGAAGTGAGGCTTACCTAGCCTATGTGGTGGACACGCAGAAGGAGGTTCCCAACTTACAAGATATTCCAGTAGTCAACGAATTTGAAGATGTATTCCCCCAAGACCTTCCGGGATTACCACCCGATAGAGTGATTGAATTTGCTATTGAGTTGGCCCCAGGGACGGCGCCAGTTTCAAAAGCACCTTACCGGTTAGCCCGTTAGAAATGAAGGAATTAGCTATCCAATTGCAGGAACTCTTGGATAAGGGTATGATAAGACCCAGTGTGTCTCCGTGGGGAGCACCAGTTTTATTTGTTAAAAAGAAAGATGGGAGCATGAGGTTGTGCATAGACTATCGAGAGTTGAACAAGCTAACCATAAAGAACAGGTACCCATTACCTAGAATAGACGATCTGTTCGACCAGCTAAAGGATGCTGTTTATTTTTCCAAGATCGACCTGAGAACTGGATATCACCAACTAAAGATTAAACCTGAAGATATTTCCAAGACAGCGTTCCGTACCAGGTATGGGCATTATGAGTTCTTGGTAATGTCCTTTGGACTAACCAACGCCCCAGCGGCTTTCATGGATTTAATGAATAGAGTATTTAAGAAGTACTTGGACAAGTGTGTGATAGTTTTTATCGATGATATTTTGATCTACTCAAGGACTGAGGCAGAACATGTAGAGCATTTGAGGATAGCTCTAGGGATACTCAGAGAGGAGCAGTTATATGCCAAATTCTCGAAGTGTGAATTCTGGCGGAATGAAGTACAGTTTTTAGGACATGTGATCAATAAAGAAGGAGTATTGGTCGACCCCTCCAAGATAGAGGCGGTCTCAAATTGGGAAAGGCCAACCACACCCACAGAGGTGAGGAGTTTCATAGGATTGGCCGGCTACTATCGTAGATTTGTACAGGACTTTGCGAAGATCGCAGCCCCTTTGACACGACTTACTCGTAAGACAGAGAAGTTTGAATGGACGGAGAAATGCGAGAACAGTTTTCAGGAATTAAAGAAAAGGTTGATAACGGCTCCGGTATTAGCATTGCCGGATGGAAAAGGAGATTTTGTGATATATAGTGACGCGTCGCACAAAGGATTAGGATGTGTGCTTATGCAGCACGGTAAAGTTATTGCGTATGCGTCGAGACAATTGAAGGAATACGAGGTTAGATATCCTACTCATGACCTTGAGCTCGCAGCAATAGTATTTGCTTTAAAAATTTGGAGGCACTACTTATATGGAGAGAAGTGCGAGATTTTCACAGACCATAAGAGCCTCAAGTACATATTTACGCAGAAAGAGCTCAACATGCGCCAGAGGAGATGGTTAGAACTAATCAAGGACTACGATTGTGAGATTCTCTATCATCCAGGGAAAGCCAATGTGGTGGCTGATGCCCTTAGTAGAAAGGAAAGACTCAGAATGATAACGACTTCGGAAGAGTTGATAAGGGATTTTGAGAAAATGGAAATAGAAGTAAAGGTAACCGGAACCGAAACTGAAAAGCTTTTTGAGATCTCAATGCAGCCAGAATTATTGGAAAAGATCAGATTGTGCCAAGAGAAAATAATGAATGAAGACAGAAAGTCAATGACTGGAGAGGAGATCCATACTGAGAAAGATGATAAAGGGATAATGAGGTACTCCTACCGAATTTGGGTTCCGAATGTTCAAGAACTTAAAGATGAGATTTTGGATGAAAGCCATAGTTCAAGGTATTCCATTCACCCGGGAAGTACCAAGATGTATAGGGATTTGAAGGAATATTACTGGTGGCCCAACATGAAGAGGGACGTAGCAGAATGGGTAAACAAGTGTTTGACTTGCCAAAGAGTAAAGGCAGAGCACCAGAGACCCAGTGGGCTTTTGCGACCCCTGGAGATTCCCGAATGGAAATGGGAACAGATAGCGATGGATTTTGTTGTAGGCTTGCCAAGGACGAAAGCCAATCACGACGCCATTTGGGTAATTATAGACCGACTGACAAAGTCAGCTCATTTCATTCCTATCAACGAGAGATACACAGTCAATAGACTGGTGGACATTTACCTTAAGGAAATAGTAACGCGACATGGAGTCCCAGCGTCCATTGTCTCAGACCGAGACCCAAGGTTCAACTCCAGATTTTGGAGGAGCTTTCAGGAATGTGCGGGGACCAAGTTAAATATGAGTACCGCGTACCATCCCCAAACGGATGGACAGAGTGAAAGGACCATCCAGACACTAGAGGATATGTTGAGAGTCTGTGCAATAGACCTTAAAGGAAGTTGGGATGATCACCTGCCGTTGATCGAGTTTTCTTATAACAATAGCTTTCATGCTAGCATCGGAATGCCGCCTTATGAGGCCTTGTACGGAAGAAGGTGTCGATCTCCCTTATACTGGGATGAAGTAGGAGAGCGGAAGATGCTCGGACCCGAAATGGTCCAAAGGACCAAAGATATAGTGGATCTTATCAGAGGGCGACTTGTAGCAGCCCAAGACAGACAGAAGAAATATGCAGACCTAGCCCGAAAGGACAAGGAATATGAAGTAGGGGACTTAGTACTGTTGAAAGTATCCCCTTGGAAGGGATTAATGAGGTTCGGAAAGAAAGGAAAACTAAGCCCAAGATACATTGGACCTTTCGAGATATTAAGACGGATTGGAAAGTTAGCTTACGAGCTAGCCCTACCCCCCTAATTTGCAACAAGTTCATAATGTGTTCCATGTGTCAATGCTAAGGAGGTATCATCGGGATGCCAGGCACATAGTGGAGTACGAGCAGGTGGATATGCATCCAGATCTAACTTACGTGGAGAAGCCAGTAAGGATTATGGATAAGAAGGAGCAGGTGCTTCGGAGCAAAGTGATCAAGCTAGTCAGAGTACTATGGCAGAATCATAATGTGGAAGAATCAACTTGGGAACTAGAGAGCACAATGCTAGAAAAGTACCCCCATTTGTTTTCTGTTTGATTCCGGGACGGAATCCTTTTAAGGAGGGGAGACTGTAATAACCCCAAAAAATTTTCAACTTTTTGTAACCCTTGTGAATAGTGTTTTAGCTGAATGAGAAAACTTTTCACGCCACACTATGTAGGGGTTCTGTTATGGATATTCTGGGATATTATTAGTACTCTATGAAGTATATAAGTGTATGTAAATATCGTCAGAATCCAATTCCGAACACTTTGGTTTTTCCCGGAAATCCACAAGATACGGAGAGAATTGAGTATAAGGTAACAGGATAAAAAGGATTTAAATTAAAGGATTATGATAGAGGATCATAAAAAGGAATATAATGTATTGAGAAAGGTTAAGGGAACCTAAGTAATAAGATCCCGGGTATGATCCTTCAAACGATAAACGAGAACGAAAGTTAAGCGAACCGTATAACAGATCAGCGGTCATTAGGCAAGAGATTAGGAAGTTAATCAAAGGGATTAATGGGAATGATGTCATCCAACCAATAGAAAGAAGACAAGGAAGGAAGGATGACATCATGAGGATGAGGTAAGCATGACATGGGAAGGAAGGAGGTGTGGTTGATTAAGGACCACACAAATTCAAGGGCAAGGTAGTAATTTACTAAATCAAATACAAATCAAGCCAACCAAGCTAGCAAAATCATTTCATCAAAAAATCAAAAACAACCAAGGCATTTGTTCTTCATCTTAGCTCTCGGCTTTTTACATTTTTAAAGGCTAGATTTTTTCAAAAATCAAGATCCAAGCATCCTAAATTGGTAAGAAAATTCCCTAATCATCTTTATGCTTAGTTATGGCTATATCATGAGTTTAAGCCATTAATTCTTTCTCTAACTTCTTCATTTAATCAAGGAAGAAGACAATGAATAGTGTTTTCAAGTTTTTAACTTGAACTTTTTCTTGTTTTTCTTGAAGATCCAAGCTTTCCTAAGGCTTCTCAAAGCTTCTTAAGGCTTCTTAGCTCCACCCACCACTTCAAGGAAGGTATACCATTTCCAAACCCTAGGTTCATATATATTATAAGGTGATTTTGAGTTGTGGGTTGATATTGTATCTTGTTGTTATGATTTAGAGTTTGAGATTTGGTATGGTAGTGAATGGAATGGTAATTATTGTGGTTTTGATTTAAAAGAACTTAAGAATGATTAAAATTAAGTTTAAGCATAAGTATGAAAGATTAAATTGAATTGGTTGGGGTGGTTATGATGTGATAAGGATGGAGGATGGTTGTATGTTGGATTTGAGGTTGATTTGGGTTGATTGTGGATGGTTTAAAAATTGGAAATCGCGTAAACATAGCCGTCGTAACGTCCGATTTTCTTTGTACTGTTTTTGTGCATAGCATTAGGACCCGAGAACCCCCTGCTAGATTGTGACCACTGCCATGTTTAGATAGCTCATGTTACGAGCTTCGTTTTGATATGTAGTTCGTTCGATTCCGATTTACGGTTTAGGAGAAACGACCGTTTCAAGTAACGGCGTTTCGCGAACGAAACTTTTTCCCTCGCCTTACTTTGGAATGTAGGTTAAAGACCAAAAAGGGTTAATTAATGTATGAAACATTTATGGTAAGTGTGTTAGGCAGTTGGTAAGTCATTCGCGAAGGAATCGCTTTAAAACTCATAAAGGTTAAATTATTAAAAATGGTGGAGCCGAGGGTACCCGAGTGACTTAAGCAAATCAGTGAGCGCAAAACAAGCGTTAGAGTCTAAGTTAGTTATAGTATAGATTTACAAGTGATTTTGGTTTAATTCCAACTTACTTATTGTTTATAGGTTATCAGACTCGTCCCGAGCCTTTCTCACCCCCAAGTCGCTCAGGCAAGTATTCTATCCGTTATACTGTTGTTGTGATGTATACACTTGTATATGCATTATCTTGCGATAGATGCATGTTGGTTATTTAGCAAATTCTTGCGATATATTGTAGCATGTGATATGGTATATATGCATGCCTGTTTCATATTCTTGAAATATATATCTGTTGGTTCAGTTTATAATACCTATGCTAGAGGATAGCGGTATCTTGCATATACCCTTAGTATAGGGACCCAAAGGTGAAAATATTTTCAAAAACCGGGAGTCGAGGATCCCGAGTAGATTTTATATATATGGATATGGATACTTATATATATATATATTTATATATATGTATGGTTATAGTTTTCTAAACTATTAATCGAATAAGGTTTATTCGATAACTTGAAACTTTATTTTATTATTAAATATTATTTCGAATATTATTCGAAGGCGTATGACTCCTTTTATTATTTATTGAATATTATTTGAATATTCATTTGAGGATGTATGACTCCTTTATTTTATTTAATGAATATTATTTATAATATTCATTCGAGGTATTATGACTCAGCTTATTTTATTTATTGAATATTATTTGAATATTCATTTGAGGATCTATGACTCCGATTATTTGCTGAGATATATTCTTTATTTTATTAAAGAATAAGGTGTAAATAATCAAACTTATTTTCGATTATTCAAATAAAGATAATACTTTCATATAAGTATATCTTTGGTTATTTAATACTCGTTTCAAGTATAAATTTTAATACTTCTACTTCAATTATTTTTATAAAGACTATTCTTTATGGGAATATTATTTAATTAATAATATTCAGATATTTTCTAATATTCTGGGGACTGATTTACTTCATTAAATCAGCCTTACTCCAAACACTCTTTAAAGTGTTTTCGAGTCTTCAAAATGATTTTTAAAAGTCAGAGCGGATCCCAAAACTCATTTTTATATTTAAGATCTTCCTTTTTAAAGGGGATTTAAATACTCGCTCAAAACCTGGGGAATCCGGCTCTGTGGTGTATTTTATATTCGCAACGAGGTTGCAGATTTGGTAAATGAATTGATTACTTGCCCAACGTTCGGGAAGTAAGCCCATCTCATTGAGTCGGCATAAGCGACAGGCCGGGGTACGGTCTATTATTGTGTAAGTGGCTGGGTGGCAGTCCATCAACGCGTGAGGGGCCGGGGTACGGTCTAGCGCGAGGTCCTAATGCGGCCAGGGTGATGACCGGTGAGGAATTCATCCATCTACAGTAGAAAATGTTACTTATTGGTATCTTTGCCTGATCAGCAAGATATCGGGTTTATGCCAAAATTCTTTTCCTTTCCAAAATTTATTGGATGTTTCAAACTCTGTTCATACTTTACATAACAGAGGTTTCAGGAAATGTTGAAAGGGGTATATATATGTGGTTATATATATATCGGGACTAGATAAAGTATCTCATAACTTTTTCATTCAATAATCTTTCAAAGATTGAATACATTCAAGTCTTAACTTGTGGTCTCATCTATGGGATGTTTTTCTTAAAACCTATAATACTTTGAACGGTGGCAGTTCAAGTAGCTTTATATATGATATAAGTGTGGTGAAGTATTGGTAACTTCATTCCTTGTTTTACTTATATCTAGTAAGTAATTATCTTGCATATGATAGAGATGCTATCAAGTATCCATTTAGATACTTATATTATTGTTATCACTATACATATTATCTTGCGAGCTGTAAGGCTCACTCTTGCTTTATTTCTTCATCACACAACAACAGTTAGGAGAGATGGCCAGACTCCAGCAGACCCAGCGCAAGCGCGTGGGAAGCGCCCCGCGTCTTCCCGATGATGTTATAGCTGCTATAGCTGCAGAGGTAGATCCATTGTAGTTCAGACCATCTACTTTTGAGAATCAAATTATGTATAATTATAACTTGTGGCAGATAATGGCAATTAACTGTAAATTTATCAAGTAATCATTTTGGGTTGTAATAATTTTAAATTGTGGATTCAAAGACTTGTACTTATTCCAATTTCATCTCTGAGACTATAACGGGTTGTGGTGTGTGTTAGTGTGGGGTCACAGTATGAGGTTATTTATTATTAATTAAGTGAAGTGATATTGTGGAAAGAAAGACCGTGACAACCCGGATCCCCGACCCCGGATCTGGGGGTGTTACATCACTCATGAACCAGACAGTACATCGAGTGTCAACATTGAAGTGGTGGAATTGATTCATAATTTTCAGTGATTTTCAGAAGATTTGCAGAAGAATGGTTGCTGCTCAAGACTAGAATTAATTCTCTATTAATTAATTAAGTCATCTTTTTAATTAAGAAAATAAATTATATCTGCGAAGAATAATTTATTTATTAATTGAATTAATTGATTAATTAATTCTGAATTAATTTTAGGAATTTTCAGAAGTTTAATTAGTTTAAAAACAGTCTTAAATCAGCAAGACAATTGAAAATGAACTAGCATGACAATCTGGATTGTCATACCGATTGTCATGCCAAGTCATTTCAATTGTCATACCGAAAGTTACACTAGGAAGGAGATTATCTTGCTAGTTCAACTGATTGTCATACCGATAGTCATTGTAGTTCAATCAGATTGTCTTGCTAGTACAATTGAAAGTCCTACTGAAAGTCTTGCTGAGCCAAAGAGATTGTCCTACCGATTGTCATTGCAGTTCAAGTAATTTTGTTGGATTGCATACAAAAAGAAAAAGAAGCAGAAGACATTCACTAACTGAAAAATACAAGAACACAGCAGCCGCCTAAGAAATATTTCATTGTTCTCTGCTGAAATTCAAAGATCAATTTCTAGATTGCAAAGTTAAATCCAATCAACTAGAAATCTTTATCTTGTTCTTGTGTAACAATCTAGCGGATCAAAATCCCTAGAACTTAATCTCAAATCGCGTTTAGCATTTGATTCTAATTATTGCAAAAATAGAAAAAGTTCATGTCGAATTTATTCTAGATTTGTGATAATTGATTTGAGATTAATACCTTGTAATCGATACAGTTGTTGTAACACCTTTCAAGCTTAATAATATTTTTATTTAACTTGAATTTTGTTTCACATTTTTTATTCCGCATTTATTCGATTATTTGGTACTGTTTGTATTCAACCCCCCCTTCTACAAACACATTGGGACCCAACAATCACTAGAACGATAAGTGAGGGAAAAAACACTTGCCTTAAGAAGGCTGGACTAACTCTCGTCTTGATCGTGGAAGCAACCGGGAGCACTACTCGACTTTGACGGCAAGCTTACTATATTATCCCGAGCCTACACAAAATATTAGACCTCATCAAGATACACTCTCACAAAGTCTCCATTCTAATTAGAAAATTCAAATCATAGTGGCACTTAGGCCTACTTACACGTTCGACTCCTAGTATACACATAATAGAATCATGTCCCAAGTAATCATTTAGAAGAACATAACACATTAAATCACATAACATATTATTTAAACATAGTGCACGATTAGGTATTGAATGATCACACTCCACCCACACAAATGACTCGAGGTGATTAACTAGCGTAGTGCAACCCAACCATCTATCCAAACTCGAAGTGCCCTGACAAGCCAACCTCATTTCACTTGACCACACCCAAGACCTAACCTCCTACTGACCTCTTACTATCATATGAACTCAATGATCAACTCAGGCCTTAACTCTAAGAACACAAAAACTAAGTGTGAAGTCAAAATGCTCCTAAGTGCGACATCTAGGTGACATCGAATGGTTTCTAGGGTCATTGATCCCCTTCCACTCAATGTTTGCCACTCAAATTTCTACAATGGAATCTTAGAACCTAAATCTAACTTGTGCACTTGGAATGACATCAAGGCCTATCTTAGGCCTCCCTGGGCCTACTCCCGAAGTTGATTATCCCCTGTTCCAGCGACACTCAAACTGCCTATTTTTTCTCTCACTTTATACCCTTGGTTTTAACTCTAAACCTCCACGCTATGGCTTGCAAACCTCACACATACTCCCTAGTATCGGTTCTAATTGAGGCCTAATGAGGGCCTACCCATGACATCACTTTCTTCTAAGCTCAAACTTGCTCCTAACTCAAACTGTCCCCGTTCTGGCAGAATTCAAGTTTCGACTTGTGCACCTAACTAAATGGATTGATTTCTCTAATTTAAAGCTTTTGGGATCGACTATTGGTCAATTCCTAACCCCTGGTATCTTGGGCCTTCTAGTTCCTAACAAATGCTCATTCATTTCCCACTGACAAGCCAAACCTCAAATCTGGAAAATGCGGGAAATCTATTCCAACTCCTTCCACCTTATCTCCCTTATTCGAGCGAAAACCAAAACCCCATGAGATCATTCAAGACTTAACATCATGACACACTTAATCTCTTTATTAACTATCAAATAAACTCATCAAATTCTCCAAAAATAACCACAAAATCGAATAACACGAAGGTATGATAAACATATTAGCACTTATTCTTTTTTTTCGAAAATACAATATAATTTTGCTTCATAAATCGAAGTTTAAAAGCATGATATCTACTGATTAAACTTACTTAACAACATGGAATACTCAAACTTATCAAAATAAATCATAATCAAGTGCATGCAATCAATTTGAGGCCATAAATCAAGCATATAGTCTAGTTTTCAACATGCATCCCTAGAACTACAAGTTTTTATGCATAAAACTAACATGCAACCACTATCAACATAATATCCCAACTATTCCATGACATGCAAGGGTTTTAAAGTAGATGATTCAACACAAAACTTGGTTTTGAACAACATGCAACACATAACAAGTTCACTTAAAGCATGATCTCATCACATAGCATTTTAAAATAAATTTTTATCAACAAAACTCATTCCATTCGGCTCCTAAGGAGTCATTGCCAAATGGAGGGAGTGAAATGGTAATCATGGGAGTGAAAACACTTGTCCAATAACCATTTCCACTCTTGACAATTTTGCCTTATGATTTGGACCTTAAATTCATAAGAATCAAGGTCTTCATCTTTAGGCTTACCTTAACTCCAACATGCAAGCTACAACCAAGTACTATATCACATAATTTACTTACTAACCAAAGGTTTAAGGTTTAAGAGAGTGATTTTTGAAAGAAACTTGAAGAATGGAGGAAGAAAAATGGACAAGGAGTGGGGGTGAGTGCTTCGGTCGAGAGAGAAAGGAGAGAGGGGAGGAGGGTGGTGGTGGGGGTGGTGTGTTCAAGTGGAGAATGATCTCTCTTTTATCATTTTATTTGTTATGTAATGGGTAGTGGATTGGGTAATTTACTTCTTTGTCCCTCTCCCTTAACTAACAAGGATTGCATGCAAGGTTAGGGTAATTAGTCTAGTCCAAGAAGTGTTAGTGGGGTTGGAAATGTCAACAATGCCCTTCTCTTCTATTGAGTGGAAGTTGCATGAAAGGTTTTATTGTTATTCTACTAATTATTAATGTAATTAAATACAAAGAATAAATTTTATAAATAAAAATATAAATCTATAAATTACAAGAGTGGCATCATAAAATAGCTTAGAATTTTAGGAATTTAGTAAGATCAATTTCGAAATTTATTAATAAAAGTAATTTTAAAAACAATTTTTCTTGGATAATAAAATGCATTTTATAACCTACATAAATAGCAAATAATGCATTTCTTATTTTCTAAAATTCCAAATAATATCACACTATTATTTAGCATAATTCTAATCACACAAACACATATCCACAAAATTTTTATTTAACTCACCTAATATACACATATATATATCAATTAAAAGATAAATAAAAAACCGGTTATAACAATTATTGAGTTAATACATGTTATACATGACTGAAGAATTACGTGAAGACCCAAATTCCTGACCCAGATTTGGGGGTGTTATAGAAATGGTATCAGAGTAATAAGTTATAGTACTTAAAGGCGAGAGTGTTAAGATTTAAATCTAGAAGTGAGCTTAGCGTAAGAGCTCATATAGAGTTCGTTATTGGACTACCAGATGTAGTACCCATGAGGAAGTTGAGTTGGAAAGATTATTGAGGTATTATATTAAGACCAATAGAATCATTAGAGATTATCAGAATGAGGAGGATATATTTTAGAATTGAATATGTTTTAGAAAAGATGTGACATAAAACTCGGAGCCGAGTCTCCAGTGTATTTGAGGTAAAGACGATATTACCAACACCATATATTCATTTGGATAACACGAGCCTTGTTACTCGTAGTTCTTTATAGGTTTCTGTTAGGTCCCGAAGTATCGTAGAAGGGGGGTTGAATACGATACTCACTAAATTAAAAAATTCATTCGAATATTTTACGGATAGAAAATTTGGTATATGGTTAGTGGTTCCGTGTTCTTGAGGTAAATAGTGTTTGGGAATATAAAATGAGGAACACAAGATATTCGGGGAAATATATATTCGTATATAAATCCGCGAAGGGTGTTGCTACATTTCGGTAAATAAATTAACCGGCTACAATCTAAGAACAACAAAGTTCCTAGTTTCTACAAAGATCAACAAATTAAATCATATACAATGATCTAACTTTTGTTTGTCCAAGGATTTAATTACTGGGTAACGTTTATAATGCCCCTATGAATATACAAGAGTTAAACCGGTCATTATAACGTTACTCCGGTGAAAAGTTAAACGGATATACAATTTGCTTGAACTTCTCTGAAAATCTTTGCTTCTTTTTCACCACCTCTCATGGAAGAAGATGATGAACATAACAACTCCAATTGCTGAATGCTTCTGCTGCTGTAGTATAGTCTTATATTCAATTAAAAATGTGTGGCTGAAATTGAACCACATAAATTAATTGAATCTATCAACAAAGATGTAGCTGAGGAGTAAGTGTCGATCGGGAATAATCTTTTGTAACCTATGACCAAGGATCTTTTATTCTCACAAACAGCTAACCTGCGACTAGTAAATAAACTAGTACAGTTTATTAAACAAAACTCAATTGGCGACCTTATTGTGGTAACCTGCGACCAAAACAAAGTTTTAGTTTCTTGTTTGTTAACCTCGCAACCTGCGACTAATAAATTGTAAAACTAAAACAAAAACCAACCTCCTGATCTTCTAACCCGCGACCATTTGGTTGCCAGGTTTTTTGTTTGTTTCATTTTTATTTGTTTTCTTTTTCTTTTTCTTTTTATTTAAGTTTAAATTGTAAATAAATTAATTTATAAAATAAACTTAAATATAACTTATATAAATAAACTAATTTAGATTTATAAAATAACTTATTTAAAGTTTATAAAATAAATCATTTAAGTTTATTAAATAAATTATATTAAAGTCCATTAAATAAATTTATTTAATTTAACAATTAAACTTTGAACTAGGCCACTCCCTCTAACTGTTTAGATGCATACCATGCGCACCTCTTCTCGTACTTTAACAGATAAACGTTCAATCCATGTACGTTCCTCAACTTCACAATTCTTCTATAAATAATACCCAAATTCCTTTCACGAGCTGTTGACGTCTAGTGCAATTGGTCTGGTTCACAGACGACTAACCCCGATTCAGGACTTCGTATTATAGCCTTGATAACATTGTTAAGCTTGCAACACTTTATCACTTCAAACACTGACTGTCAGTAAATAACTGTACTTTCACTGGAATCCTTTCTGGTACTTTAGACAACATCTTCATTGCTACTACAATCTTGAATACTTCAATCACTGTTCTTCACTGATGTTTGAACATATAAATGAACTCCTGTCACTGAGTATAACTTCAAGACTACAGCTGTCTTCTTTAACCTCTGTCTATATCATATCTTCAATTCTTCAGATTCCTATGCTTCATACACTATCTATCATCAATCAATGCCAATACACTGAAATCTTCCGGTGACACTTATACACTGAATCTTCATTATTTCTGAAACCCTGAAAGTATTTAACCTTTATTCTTCACTGAGGCATGAACATATTAATGAGCTTCTTTCAGTGACCTATAAACAAACTTGAAGCTTTTTTCTAATCATTTGATCCTTTATCTTTGCCTTGTCTTTATTTCTTCTGATTTCTATAGTCGTAATATTATTAACCTGTCATGTTCTAGTGTTGTTCTCATATTGAGTTATCATATAACTGTTCATACAGCTACGCAATCTCCCCAATAGTTGCCCATGAGGGGGAATCACATGTGAGAACCATGAAGTCTAATTATTAATATACAGTTGAGGTTATTGACCCAAAATAGTTGAAGGTATCATTTTACCAATGAGGATTTGAATACTGTATGAATAACGAATTCAATAGAGATAGTGTCCAATATATGTGACAACCTCAATCTCGGGGTTAGGAAATGAGGACTCACATACCTCTAATCTACTAATTAAATATGCATAAACCCCGATTAACTACTAACAGGATCAACAGGATAAAGTATGAGACAAGATTACAACTACCAATCAACGAATATAACTTACAAACCCAAAATATTATTAAATAATCAGTATCGATTCCGGCTGGGAACCGACAGATAACCCATTGTATCTTTAAACACCTCTTACTAGGCACGAGCTCACTCATAACCTGTACTACCTGCTCTGGCAACTGGAAGCCCTCAACACGGTAGGGACCACCAGGTACGCTCTTATGAGCAGTGCGCCTAAGCCTGGCCATCTTCTTGCTTAACTGCCATGGTTAGATTAAGACAAAACAATGAGTATAAAACTCAGCAAGTAATTATATAGCAGTTCTACAATATCAGTTCTCAATATACTTTGAACAAACTAGGGCATTCTACTTTAGCTAATCTAGGTGGCAGATTTCCGTATATTCATTTTTCTTTTCTTTGAGATAAGGAAAGGTATCCGAAGAATAGTTGGGCTTTCAAGAAACAAGGCTCGAAACAGGATGAAAGCCGACATTCAACACAAATCATTATAGGATCAAAATAGATCTTTCGGTAGAGGAAAGCAACAGTATTTCAAGATATAGAATCATTCATATGATCAACAATTTCAGGAATTAGGGTTCTGAGCTTTAAGCTCCACAATAACATAATCAACTCTTTTCAAAACAGTATAAACCATTTTCATTTCCAAAAATCAATTTACTGAACAAAAGTTTCAGTTCCCTTTTAAATAATCATTTAGAACCCTTGATTGGATCACTTATCTTTCCATTTCATTATATACGGGTGATCAGCCCGTATCGACCTCCATTCCGGTCTTTAAGGTACCATTCGGCATAATTTCAGCCTTAAATTGGACTAGTCCCACTAGCCTCTTACCATGACTGGACTAGTCCCACTAGCCTCTTACGTCTCAATCCAATCCATCAGGAATTCATTCGGAAAACCTTGAGTTGGAAAAACAAATAGGTTTTCTAAAATTCATTTTATCATTACCAAGCCTTTGAAATCATTCGGACTTTTTCAAGTCGAAACTCATTCTTAATTCAGATTTTAAAGAAACAAAGTTCAGGGAGTGAATCAAAGATACGCAAGGAACAATTCTTAAGAATTCTGTATCAAAGATAATAAGGTACTAAATTAGAAGGATAAACATTGATTTAGGGATCAATAGGGTGATCAAGAGAAACAGAATATCATTAAACAAGGTTAACCAAGATAATCAATAGGTTCAATATGATTCATGGCATTATAGGTAACTTGAACTGAAAGGTTAGGTTATCAATGAGTGAAATCAATAGGCTTATCAATAATAGGTTATCAAGAACAAGGATTCTTTTAAATCAATAACAGGGTTTCATAAAACATGGGTCTCATAAAACAAGGGTTTCATGCTCAAACAGTTCAATACTCTACATGGTATGAACAACATTTCCTTTACAATCATTTATACAAGTAATCAGAGTTACTTGCCTGAAATTGCTTTCCTGAGGGTTGAACTACTGCCACCTAGTATACTTTTCCCTTTCCTAGCCCGAATGCCCTCACGCTCCGAATCTACAATAAAACCGGAAATCTTAATTAGATTCCCAACTCTCGTTCCCGGAACGATCACTCTATACGATAACTCGATTATATTCTTGACTCGAACTATACGAGTATAGCTTATACAAATAAGCACACAGCACATAGCACATAGCACAATTCTTTCTCATAGTTTTCATATCCTTATATACCTAGCAATCAAAGCATACTCGCTTGACCTAGGCTATTTCTCAAATCAAACTAACACGACCCTTTTACGAGTACTAGACACATTCACAACCAAACATTTACGTGCATACTATCACTTATATCAATCGACTTAATTCCCTTTTCTTTTATTCCTTAATTCGAATCAAAACAACAATCCAATCAAGCAAAATCAAAGATTTTCACATATAACACTCAATCATTCTTTCAATTACCACAAATCAAGTGTTGACCTTTATTTCTTATGGCCTATTCGGCCTTAACACTTATCACAATCAAGAATCAAACATGCAAAAATAGATTTTGACATGCAAGGTTATATACCACATTTCTTTCTTGTTTTAATCCCCTATTAAATCATTCCATTCATTAAGTCACCAAACCATGCACTACTTAGTGATTTCAACTTAATCAATCCATCAAATCAACATGCATACACTTAATCACCAAGTTATCCCCTTTTTATCTTGTTTTCATTCGGCAAGAACATAATTTTCAACTCAAAGACTAATTACTAGCATGCACTCATTGATCTCCTTTAAAACTATCATGTAATTGCTTTTAAATCATACAAACTTAGTGTTTACCAAGATTATCTCACCAAATTCAATTTCCTTTCTTATTAACTCAAAATTCGAACCTAAACTTAGCATGCAACAATAATACATTCCTTATTAGTCTAATCACCATCCATCATTAATTTAATCAAGTCTACTCACAACAAACCACTTTAAAGATTCAACCCATTCGGATTTATCAAGAAAACACACATACAAAGAGCAATCTTGACATGCAAAGTCCTATATCACATTTTTAACTTATTTTAAGCCTTCACTTAGTCATTTAACTCATTTTCATTAAGATTTTCGAAGCACAAAGCCAAACATCACCTAATGACTCAAACCTTAATCATTTCCATTCAGGTATGTCCAGTGGCTGAAGCAATCCACTTGGCCTTTGATGTTCCGCTTTAACTCTTTGGCACGTGTAACATTTGCTTATCCATTCTGCAATTTCCTTTTTCATGTTTGGCCACCAAAAATTTCCTTTCAAATCCTGGTACATCTTCGTACTTCTAGGGTGAATTAAAAATCTCGAGTTATGCGCTTCTTGCAAAATCTCGTGCTTTAGTTCCACAACATCAGGTATCCAAATACGTGAGTTAACACGGTATATTCCTTTTCCATCCTTTTGAGCTTTAATTTCTTCTCCCGTCAACTTATTCCTTTCGCGATTCATCACCTGCTCTTGACAGCATCTAATCTTTTCTAAAATTTCAGGTTGAAACCGTATTGCATAAATGGCTTCACCTCCACATTTTGGAGTCTGCACCACTATTTCCATCTTTTCAAAGTCCTTGATTAATTCTTCTGATGACGTTAACATATTCAACTTTTCCTTTCGACTTAAAGCATCAGCTACCATATTTGCCTTTCCAGGATGATAGTTTATCGCACAATCATAATCTTTGATCAATTCCAACCACCTTCTTTGTCGCATATTCAGTTCTTTCTGAGTAAAGATATACTTTAAGCTCTTATGGTCCGTATAAATCTCGCACTTTTCCCCGTACAAATATTGCCTCCAAATCTTAAGGGCAAACACAATTGCTGCCAATTCCAAATCGTGCGTTGGATACTTTTGCTCGTGCGGTTTGAGTTGCCATGACGTGTATGCTATTACCTTCCCGTGTTGCATTAACACGCATCCAAGTCCTTTATAGGAAGCATCACTAAATATCACAAATTCACCTTTATCATCTGGTAATACCAACACAGGGGCGGTTACCAATCTCTTCTTTAACTCTTGGAAACTTTCCTCACACTTTTCTGTCCAAACGAACTTCTCATTCTTTCTCGTTAATTTTGTCAATGGAACGACAATCTTTGAGAAATCTTGCACAAATCTTCTATAGTATCCGGCTAATCCCAGAAAACTTCTGACTTCCGTCGGAGTCTTGGGTCTTTCCCAATTCATTACAGCTTCTATCTTGGCTAGATCCACTTTAATTCCTTCTTTATTAACTACATGACCAAGAAATTGCACTTCTTTTAGCCAAAATTCACACTTTGAAAACTTTGCATACAGCTTCTCTTTTCACAGAATTTCCAAGGAAATCCTCAAATGCTCCTTATGATCTTCCTCCGTTTTGGAATAAATAAGTATATCGTCAATAAACACAATCACGAACTTGTCCAAATACTGCTTGAACACTCTGTTCATAAGATCCATAAATGCAGCTGGCGCATTCGTCAAGACAAATGCCATCACCAAAAACTCATAATGTCCGTATCTTGTTCGGAACGTTGTCTTGGGTATATCTTCCGCTTTGATCTTTAGTTGATGATACCCAGATCTTAAATCAATCTTTGAGAAACACGAAGCTCCTTTCAATTGGTCAAACAAGTCATCGATCCGCGGTAGAGGGTACTTATTCTTGATCGTCAACTTATTCAGTTCACGGTAATCGATACACAATCGCATACTTCCATCCTTCTTCTTTACAAATAACACCGGTGCGCCCCACAGGGATACACTCGGTCGGATTACTCCTTTGTCCAATAACTCTTGCAACTGAGCTGCCAATTCCTTCATTTCAACCGGCGCCATGCGATAGGGAGCTTTCGACACTGGTTCCGTACCAGGAGCCAATTCAATCGTAAACTCGATCTCTCTGTCTGGAGGTAGTCCAGGCAATTCATCAGGAAACACGTCCGGAAAATCTCTTACTACCGGAATATCGTCGATCCTTACAGATTCTTTCTCCACGTCCACGACATGAGCCAAATAAACTTCGCATCCTTGACGCATTAATCTTCTCGCCTCAATAACCGTTAGAAATTTCTTCTCTTACCTCTTTCCTTTAAATATCACGTCCTCACCATCCTTGGTTTTTAACTTCACTTTCTTACTTTTACACTCTATTTGCGCCTCATGATTTGACAACCAATCCATTCCTAGAATAACCTCAAATTCTCCTAACTTAAAAGGAATTAAGTCAGCAGAAAAGTGCCGACCTTCTATAGACACATCACAATCGGGACAAATCTTATTAACAACAACTTTCTCTTGATTTGCTACCTCTATAATCAAATTAGGCTCTAGAGGGTACGCAACACAATTTAACTTATCAAGAATGCTTTCAGAAATAAAAGATCTGGTTGCTCCAGAATCCATCAAAACTTTTACTTCTACTGAGTTTATAACAAGCATACCTGCTACCACGTCCACATCTTGCACCGCATCTTTCATTGACATGTTAAAGGTCCTAGCTCTGGGTTGAGCTGATGGTGCTGGGAGAGATGGCGGTCCAGCAATTCTGAGAACATTAGCCTTCTGCACAGGCTCCTTGTAATTTCTAGCCATATGGCCTACCTTGCCACACTTGAAACAAGCCAAATCAGGCTTCCTTATTTCATTTGAACATTCTGAGGAATAATGCCCCTTCTGGTTGCACTTAAAACATGTTATATCCAGCTTATTACACCTCCCCGGGTGTCTCTTTCCACAGTTCCTGCATTCTTGCATCTGGGGCCTGCTATCCTTTCCCGGTTGTCCAGCTTTCTGGAAACGGTTCTTCTGAGCTCCATTCCCGGGTCTAAACTTCTGAAACTTTTTGTTCTGACCTCCACCATTCTTTCCAAGCTTTCCTCTGAACTTGAAACTTCCTTGCTCTTGCTCAGAGCTTTCAAACTTCCTCTTTCTTCCTTCATTTTCTCTTCGAGCAGCTTCCCGCTCACCTTCTACTATCATTTCCTTTTGAACCAAGGCAGCATAGCTCTTGATCTCCAATATTTCTATTTGACTCCTAATCCACGGCTTAAGTCCCTGCTGGAACCTCTTAGCCTTCTTTGCTTCAGTATTCACGTACTCTGGCACGAACCTCGCCAACTCCGAAAACTTCACCTCATATTCTGCTTCCGATATTTCCTCCTGTCTAAGATCCAAAAATTTTATCTCCAACTGATCTTGCATATAACTTGGCAAATATTTTTCCAGAAACATCTCAGTAAACTTCTCCCAAGATAAGTCTTTGCCTTCCAACAACGCCTTAGAAGACTCCCACCAGAAACTTGCTTCATCCCTCAAATAATAACTTGCGTACTGAGCTTTCTTATCGTCCTTAACTTCGGCTAGCTCAAAGGCTTTTTCCATCTCTCTCAACCACGACTGTGCTTTAATCGGGTCTGGCAAACCTAAGAATTCTGGAGGGTGAACAGATTGAAAGTGCTTGAAATTTCCAACTTTTGGGGCCGCAGGTTGTTGCAAAAGCTGAGCAAGTCTGCTCATCAAAGTGGTTTCTGGGTTTATTTCTGGGTCTTGGGTGGGAATTTCTTCTTCTTGGTGATCTGGTGAGTTGGCCATTTCTTACAAACCTGATTGAGCAATTACTTAGCAATACGATAGCATGGCATATATAACAACAATTTTTATGAAATCTCTTTTGTGGGTTTTAAGTTTTACCCAATTTGCACATGCAATCCTATTACTACATAATTCTCATATCAGTGTTGTTTTATCATGGCACGGAATAGGGTTTTACGATCTTTAGACATGGTTGTATGAAAACATAGCTGTATTTAAAACATGGCATTGAGAACAGTTTATAAGATAAACAAGGTGCACAAAGGGAAGCAAGATAATAGATTTATTTAATCAGAGGTTACATAGGAAATATTCTGGATTTTAAGGTTCTGAAACAAGGTATAATAAATAGCAGGGTTAAACAGAGGAAAAACTGGAAAACATCCCCCTATCTACCCCTAACTTCCAACTACTACTACTACTACACTGGTCTGAGATACAACAAGGTAAATGAAAAAGGGATCCCGGCATCTGACCAAGTATCCCAAAGCCTACCGGCACTGAAAACAACAACAACAATCTATGGGCTCAACCAACAGTCTCGTCTAATCATCTAGGATCTCTCTCAACACAACCAACATACAGCGAATGATCTTATGCAGCCTCCGGGCCTCAGCATCAGCATCACTAGTGGATGGTCCCTCATCCAATCTCCTCCTGGCAACCTGCTCCACCATCTTCACTCGAACTCGCCACTCATCATCCATAACAGAAGCACACTGCCTAGACTCCCTGGCTAGTCTATCCACCAAAGCTCCTAACTCAGGAATGCGGGAGTACACAAAGTCTCGGTCCTGGGCTAACTTGCCACCAATACTGACAGGAACAGTCTTAGGCATCTCCGACTCTGGCTCAGGGGCAGGGGTCTCTGAATCAAGCCTCAAGGGTGAAATCTGCATGAGGATCTCACTACTCTCAGAAGGGTCCTCCTCTGGGTCTGAACTAACATATACAGGCTCCTCTGGAGAGGGTGGAATAGAGTCCACAGGGGTACCAGTCAAGCTAATCTCTGAGTCTGAATCACTACCATTACTAGGATCCTGAGAGAAAACATAAAACAACAACCAAGAAACAATGTTAGGGTCAAATAAAGCTTCCAGCTAACTCACACCCTAACTCTAGTTTCTGCTTTACCAATCAAACACTTTCCTCATACTATACCTAATAGTCTAACTCAACTCTACATGAGTCGAACTCTCTCGCGATATAGATATATTCCCAAAATACCCCTTTTTTAAAACCTAACTTGTCTCAGGGACTAGATCCTGTAGCTCTGATACCAACTTGTGACGACCTCAATCTCGGGGTTAGGAAATGAGGACTCACACACCTCTAATCTACTAATTAAATATGCATAAACCCCGATTAACTACTAACAGGATCAACAGGATAAAGTATGAGACAAGATTACAACTACCAATCAACGAATATAACTTACAAACCCAAAATATTATTAAATAATCAGTATCGATTCCGGCTGGGAACCGACAGATAACCCATTGTATCTATAAACACCTCTTACTAGGTGCGAGCTCACTCATAACCTGTACTACCTGCTCTGGCAACTGGAAGCCCTCAACACGGTAGGGACCACCAGGTACGCTCTTACGAGCAGTGCGCCTAAGCCTGGCCATCTTCTTGCTTAACTGCCATGGTTAGATTAAGACAAAACAATGAGTATAAAACTCAGCAAGTAATTATATAGCAGTTCTACAATATCAGTTCTCAATATACTTTGAACAAACTAGGGCATTCTACTTTAGCTAATCTAGGTGGCAGATTTCCATATATTCATTTTTCTTTTCTTTGAGATAAGGAAAGGTATCCGAAGAATAGTTGGGCTTTCAAGAAACAAGGCTCGAAACAGGATGAAAGCGGACATTCAACAGAAATCATTATAGGATCAAAATAGATCTTTCGGTAGAGGAAAGCAACAGTATTTCAAGATATAGAATCATTCATATGATCAACAATTTCAGGAATCAGGGTTCTGAGCTTTAAGCTCCACAATAACATAATCAACTCTTTTCAAAATAGTATAAACCATTTTCATTTCCAAAAATCAATTTACTGAACAAAAGTTTCAGTTTCCTTTTAAATAATCATTTGGAACCCTTGATTGGATCACTTATCTTTCCATTTCATTATATACGGGTGATCAGCCCGTATCGACCTCCATTCCGGTCTTTAAGGTACCATTCGGCATAATTTCAGCCTTAAATTGGACTAGTCCCACTAGCCTCTTACCATGACTGGACTAGTCCCACTAGCCTCTTACGTCTCAATCCAATCCATCAGGAATTCATTCGGAAAACCTTGAGTTGGAAAAACAAATAGGTTTTCTAAAATTCATTTTATCATTACCAAGCCTTTGAAATCATTCGGACTTTTTCAAGTCGAAACTCATTCTTAATTCAGATTTTAAAGAAACAAAGTTCAGGGAGTGAATCAAAGATACGCAAGGAACAATTCTCAAGAATTCTGTATCAAAGATAATAAGGTACTAAATTAGAAGGATAAACATTGATTTAGGGATCAATAGGGTGATCAAGAGAAACAGAATATCATTAAACAAGGTTAACCAAGATAATCAATAGGTTCAATATGATTCATGGCATTATAGGTAACTTGAACTGAAAGGTTAGGTTATCAATGAGTGGAATCAATAGGCTTATCAATAACAGGTTATCAAGAACAAGGATTCTTTTAAATTAATAACAGGGTTTCATAAAATATGGGTCTCATAAAACAAGGGTTTCATGCTCAAACAGTTCAATACTCTACATGGTATGAACAACATTTCCTTTACAATTATTTATACAAGTAATCAGAGTTACTTGCCTGAAATTGCTTTCCTGAGGGTTGAACTACTGCCACCTAGTATACTTTTCCCTTTCCTAGCCCGAATGCCCTCACGCTCCGAATCTACAATAAAACCGGAAATCTTAATTAGATTCCCAACTCTCGTTCCCGAAAGGATCACTCTATACGATAACTCGATTATATTCTTGACTCGAACTATACGAGTATAGCTTATACAAATAAGCACACAGCACATAGCACATAGCACAATTCTTTCTCATAGTTTTCATATCCTTATATACCTAGCAATCAAAGCATACTCGCTTGACCTAGGCTATTTCTCAAATCAAACTAAAATGACTCTTTTACGAGTACTAGACACATTCACAACCAAACATTTACGTGCATACTATCACTTATATCAATTGACTTAATTCCCTTTTCTTTTATTCCTTAATTCGAATCAAAACAACAATCCAATCAAGCAAAATCAAATATTTTCACATATAACACTCAATCATTCTTTCAATTACCACAAATCAAGTTTTGACCTTTTTTTCTTATGGCCTATTCGGCCTTAACACTTATCACAATCAAGAATCAAACATGCAAAAATAGATTTTGACATGCAAGGTTATATACCACATTTCTTTCTTGTTTTAATCCCCTATTAAATCATTCCATTCATTAAGTCACCAAACCATGCACTACTTAGTGATTTCAACTTAATCAATCCATCAAATCAACATGCATACACTTAATCACCAAGTTATCCCCTTTTTATCTTGTTTTCATTCGGCAAGAACATAATTTTCAACTCAAAGACTAATTACTAGCATGCACTCATTGATCTCCTTTAAAACTATCATGCAATTGCTTTTAAATCATACAAACTTAGTGTTTACCAAGATTATCTCACCAAATTCAATTTCCTTTCTTATTAACTCAAAATTCGAACCTAAACTTAGCATGCAAGAATAATTCATTCCTTATTAGTCTAATCACCATCCATCATTAATTTAATCAAGTCTACTCACAACAAACCACTTTAAAGATTCAACCCATTCGGATTTATCAAGAAAACACACATACAAAGAGCAATCTTGACATGCAAAGTCCTATATCACATTTTTAACTTGTTTTAAGCCTTCACTTAGTCATTTAACTCATTTTCATTAAGATTTTCGAAGCACAAAGCCAAACATCACCTAATGACTCAAACCTTAATCAAATTATTCAATCAACATGCATGCATTCACTTAATAACAAATCAATCTCTTCTAAACCCATTTTCTATTCGGCAAAAATTCAAAAACTCACAATCCAAGAACCAAACATTGACATGCATTACTAACTCCTCTTTTAAATCAACATGCAACTCTATTTCCTACTAATTAAGCTTAGTTCATACCAAGATCAAGTCACAAAATTCAATTTCCCTTTTTATTATCATAAAGCCGAAGCAAAACTCACATGCAAATCATAAAATTTGATTTTCTAAGCAACAATCACTTGCACACATTCATTTTACAACCAAGGAAATCATTTTACCAATCACATACTCAATTTTCAACAAAAGAAGCAAAACCCTTTTTCAAGTTTTCAAGAAATCATAACATGCAACATTAAAATCCAACAATCACATCATGAAAAACCCACCGGCTCTCCTTTGGATCATGGCCGGTGGTGGTCGAACTTGAGAGAGTCCATGACGGATCTCCTCTCGAGTTTATGACCTCCAAAACCTCTTAAAATCACTCTTATAGTTATGCTTCAAGAAATTGTTTTTCCTAAACACAACCATAGTGATCAATCATCAAAACACTTGCAAATACTTACATGCAAATAGGAATCAAGAAGTATACCGAGAATAAAGGCTAACGGTGGCAATATCTTTGAGTTTGAGTAAGATTTGGGGGTTGCATGCAAGTGAGAGAGATGAGAGATGAGAGGGCCGAGAGGGAGTGAAAGAGAGAGAGAGTGTTCGGGAGAGAGAGACGAGAGAAAGAAAGTGAGAAGAGAGAAAAGAGAAAATGAATGCACAAAAGAAAGAAAGAAAAGAAAGTGGGTTATATATAGCACTTAGAAACAAGGGCAATCTAGTAATTTACCAACTTCCTTTTACTCACTCATCCCTTTTCTTTTTACTTAAATGCGATAAAATTCAAATATAAAATATATCTCTCTCGGAAAGTCGAGAATTATTGAAAATAACATTTTTAACGCGTAGGTCTCGAAATTAGCTTTTCATCCATTACTCATAATAAGAATTTGAGCGAGCGGTTGATTTTATATGAACTTCGCAAACTCGCTTTAATAAATACCTTTTTCACATAAAATCAATTTAAAAATGCAAAGACCCACAATTAAATTCACTTATCATTTTTAAAAAGTCTCTAAGACCTCTACGAAGATAACAGAACAAATCCCATGTTTTTATCCATCTCAGATGATTTTATAAAAATGCACGAAGGTTAAATAAACCCTTATGTAAATCACATAATTCCTTTAAAATTCACAGAAATTAACACAGAACATATAATCATGCACACAGTCAAGCAATCACACGTATATAGTCACATAACGACTCAGGTCTGATCATAGAATCTATCCCTCTTTAATCTTTATTCCCTTTTTACGCGTACCGGGTCACGTTCAGCCTGACGGCCCGACACTCAGCGTTTCGAATATGCTTCTCATTACCTTTGCCAATCAACACGTCTCTTAAGACGAAATACTTCATTCATTTACTTCACATATAATTCATATTTTATATTATTTAATTTCTATATTAGGACGGGTTCCGTTCTACCTGACGGCCCGAAACCACAGCTTGACTTATAAGCTGACTCTTTAAATTGGAACGTTTTTATCCATGCTCCTTAACTCTAGTATACAGATAAGACAAATAATCACCACTTAATCACATAATCTCATCACATAACACATACTTTACTTTCTTAATTATGACGCAAAATTCTCGGTCGTTACAATATACCCTTGAGGATTACATTTGAAACATGTGACTTTGGCTTATTACACACCCCTGTATGCTTTCGGCCACAAATATTGCATTCTGGCAATAGTAATTTGGAAACGATTTCCTTGCCCTCCCCTTTTGGAAAACAGCTTCTCCCCTAATGAAGAAAAGTGATGAACCAAACCACTTCTTCTGATCACTAGGAAATCACCTTCGTGCTTACCACCTCTCCTGTACAATAGGATCCATAGTTTCAAACAACAATGGTATGGTGTGATGTACATATACTTTATCTTTTTCCTCCTGCCTGCTATTTCTCCCCCTTAGTTGAGGAATCCTCCAAACTATTATATAAGCTTTTATCTCCTCCTTAGAGAAGGAATGTGCGCTGTTGTCTAAAGGAGTTCTCATATTTTACTTGGTTGGAAAAGAAATAACAAGTCATAGTCTGATCAACCATGTCCCTTTAAATGCTGCAATAATAACTTCACTGTTGATCATCATATTCACCAATCTTCCTAACTCCTTGTACCTCCCAACTGTGAGATCACCAATTCTTACCAATTCTTAGCTCCCAACTTGTTAGGTCCTGAAGTATTCTAATCCAATATGTAAATGTTAGGTCCCTAAGAGTTAGGTTCCAATCATAAATAGATTCGAGACCCGAATTATTAAGAACTATGTTTAGGGATAGGGAATGGGATATGGCGTTTCTCTTTCTTCCTCACCATGAGTGTGTAATTCTATTTCATGTACCTCAAAAATGTTTCACTCTTCTCTCCACTCGTGTTTACACTAATTCTCATAAGTGTATCACTCCTCTCATAGCTCCAAAATCCAGTTGTACCTGCAAAGAAAATCACCTTAGCCATCCTTAAGGAGGTCACAAGTGGTGCAATGGGAATTCGCAAATCCCCATCCTTGTTAGACTCGTAAGATGAATCTGAGTCATTATCTATAAGTTGCTAGTTTCCCTTTTAGGGTTCTAGATTTGAAATTTGGGAAGGTGAACAATGATCCAAAGAATTTAGCATAAAGATCAAAGTTTCCTTCTAATATCTGTGAAGACATTTCCTTGTGACTCATTAGGTAAATCTGGATCATTGTCAACAAGTTGCCGATCTGCACCTATGTCAGATCCACTATTCATAGATGCATCCAGTGGATTTAAGCCTGGGGAGGTAGACACCGACCACTGATATATGGCTATTGGATCAGTATCCTTTCCTAACACCTGTAAAGGCAATTGGTCCATTAAAGAACCTTGACCAATCGAATATAACCGTAAAATGGTCAAAACTCTTGAATCTGTAAACTCATCCTTTATGTGTGTAATCTTTCCTTGTGCATCAATAATTGTTTATGATTGAGGTGGGGACACTACATCAGATACCCTGGCCGACAGGCGATTTTCAATATACGTACCCTGTTGAGAGGATGAATCTAGTAAATGTTTATGTGCCTTTTCATCCATTACATCTTTTTGAGAAGATGTATGGGGGCTAGCAGTTGCCTCAGTTTAAATACTACTTATCTTTGTAGGAGACCGAGCTGCTGGGTTGACTTCGGAACCTTCATTATGTGGTGCACTAATGCACTTTCTCCCTCACGCTCATTCATACTTCATTTTAGTGGTAAGAGAGTGTTGGTTGGTTATGTTTCTGTGTTTGTCTTTACAGTCTGGGATAGAAGTTGTGCGTTTTCAACCTCATGACTATCAAATGAAAGAAGGCCATTGGAGGCTGATCTTGCATTATCAAACATTAGCACAAAAAAGATAGAATGCACATGAATATATAATGAATGAAAATCATGCATTTAATCTTTTGAGAGAAATGATGTACAATAGTGATTTCAAAAATATTTTAATAAAATAAGCAATCACCACTGTAGAAAGAAATTTGATTTTTCTCTTAAAAACTATTTAAGTGCATAAGTCTATTTTTATGCCTAAAAGATAAATGATTTAAAAAGACTCAGACTGAGGATATAATAATATTAAGAAGAGAAAGAAAGATTTTGTCTTTCAATATGAATGAGTTTTTGTTAAAGCATTGATCACTTAGGGTAAAGTCTAAGCAATTGTCATTCATGTCAAAAGCTCAATAATCTATCTTTATAAAATTATAATCAACAACATTGTTTGTTGATAAATAATCTTAATAAGAATGATTATGCTACTGATTTCAAATTGTAGTGAATCTGTCAGATATAGTAACTCATATAAATTCACTAGAACTTAGAATCTCACAATTATTCGCAATAAAATATTAACAATATATTATTGACTGATACTTTTCAAGTACTTTAGATACCAATAATTATGTTGCACTTTATTTTAATATAATTTAAATCATAAAACTGATATGACATGGAATCGTCTAACATTATAATTCAAATATTAAAATAAGATATCAGTGAATTAAATACCAATTATCTATCAAATAGACATTAGCATTCAATTTCATATTATATACAATTGTTAACTTCTAATAAGTGTAATATCTCAAACAATACTGGTTTGATAAATAAAGCAACATTAACCAACATTATCTTGTTTGCAATCTTAGAAAAATATTCTAAGTTCCATATACTTTGATCCACTGATTATGGCATCTATTATCAAAGTATTTAGGAATTTGCAAATAAGTATAAAAATTATTGTAAGTTGACAACTTATGGTTACTTTTAATAAAGTATTATCCATATTGACCATAGTTGTACTTAAGAAAGATTTTTACACTTTTTATATTAGTATAAGTGACTGAGGATAAGTATTGATTACTTAGAGGAGTTTTAAGTAATGTCAAAAATACTAATACTTCACATTAGTTCATAGTTAAACTCTTAACTAAATATCATTAACTGATATAAGTCAAAAATTAGCATACAACTAATCATGTTACAATCATGATTCTGATTTCAGTGAATTCTTGAGACGTGAACATTGCTAAATTCACTAAAACCAATATCTCATAATTAACTTATAACACATAAGTTACAATCAATATACTAGATATCAATTGTTGACAGATTTAGTTATAATTAATCATGTTGCTTATTTATTTTAAGTTAGTTTGAATCATGGAGCAAATAAAATCATTGAATTGCTTCAATTTCTATAAAACAAACTACCCAAAATAAATACTAAATAAATAAATACTAAATATCTATGAGTTAGATACTAACACTTAAATATTTATAGTTATCCTTGAATAATCACCGATAGGATATATGACTTATATACATGGCAATCACTATCTGGATTTAGTAATTTTAGAAATACTTTATAAGCATATAAAATATTGAGAGTTTTATACACATAACTTAGAAAATACTTCAATATTCAATATTAGTGTAGAAATAAGCATTGATTACTTAGAACAAAAATTCTAAATAATATCACTAATACTAAAAGTATGACAATTATTAATACATGATACAAATAACTATGTTGCATATTATTTTAATATAATTTAAATTATGAGACTGATATGGAATGGAATTGTCTACAGTCATAATTTAAATCAATTAAAATACCATTCAAACTTAATGCTATAATACTTAACTACCACAAATGTATATGACATTGTAATCATGATAATCAAGATAGTAGCACTAAGTACGAGGTACTGGATTACTGATAAATTCACAAGTCCTGTAAATATTGAAGATTTAATACTTGTGAACTTATATTAAGAATTCCCTACAGATGGGATTTCCATCCAATATGCAATGAATGATATCCCACACTTACAAACCAATCTTGAAAAATTAACTTTAACAAGTGATTTAATACATTTCTCCTGTCTTTCTTACAACCTGTGTAATCTATATCTCTATAACCAAACATGTTAAGCATAATATCTTTTGGATACTTTACTCCAAGAGTTGATAGTCCCTTAAGATATCTAATAATCCTATTAATAGCTATACGATTGGATTCTCTAGGATCCATTTGGAACCTTGCACTTTGGCATCTTGAGAACATTATATCACTACATATATATAATATTATATTTGTGCCTAGTGATAAGAGAGTTATTAATATGACGACTCTACTAGTTCATATTTAACTGTAAATTCAGTTAGAGTCTCATACCATGTCTTTGACGATTTCTTGAGTGGTATACTAGTTCATACCAACCTGAAGTGAGCTTGTGAAGAAGAGATATACATAGTCCAATAGATCTACAACTGCAAAGTCCATGAACTGTTGTGCATTGACTTCCTCTTTTGACTCACCAACCAGAAATGCACTTGTACACATCTACTAGAGTCCAATTCCAAGTTTGAATATGCATCAGGTGCCTGATATGTCGTAATATCCTCAAGTCTCGTCACTGGTACTTTTTGTTAGATACTGCTTCCTGATAATAACCTAGCATCCAGTTTGGCCTTGTCCCTCGCAACAATGCCATTGCCATCCAGTTTTGACTTCTGGTTATCCTTGTACCAATTACAAAATTATCATTTGGTTTGGATACACGCTTCCTACAATCTGTTTGCTGACTGATTGAGTTCATCTTGCTTTGCAATCTCCCAATCAATCTGGATCTATTAGAGCTTCTGTAACTTTCTTAGTTTCTTCTTCAAATAGAAAACTAGAGAATTAATCGTTCATACTCAGTAGCCCTGCTAATAATTACTCCACCATCTGGATCACTTAAGAACTAGACTCTGGGATTAATATTGACATCAAACCCTTTGTCTCAGTAGATATGTTCTTTAGTGTCCTCTGATTTTCAATGTGGTATTATGTCTGACTAGTTGATCATTCTTTTGCTCCCCTTAAGCTGTTTCTGGGATTTCCTGAAAATCCTTACCATTGCTGACTGGCTTCATTAAAATAATGAGTTGCGTTATACACTGCCATTCCATTGCTTCGATATGAATTATCAATACCATTAATTTCTCCTGTAATAGCTTAGAGCATGGAGTTGTTGATCTGTGCACTTAGACTTTCAATCATCTTCTGTTGAACAACCACAAATGCCTTAAAGGTTGTAGACTCCACTGAGTAGCCATGAAAAAATATCCTAACAAGTCTTAGCTGCAAATGCCAAGGTCTTCAAACAACTGAAAACATTTCATTGTTTGCTTCTGTAGAACATTCTCTCCAAACACTTTCAGGTTATCCAGTGTTTGCTTCTATTGGCCATTAACTTATTAGTGGTCTTCATGAATACATCCTGATCAAGGCTTGATCTTACTTATTGCAAACTGCATTGATTGCTCCAGCCCTTTGGTATTTAGAAAGTCTTGATTAACTTAATATTTCCCTTGTTGCTTTAATCAAGTTCTGGTTCTTCCCTTGTACCACTCCATTTTGACACGGAGCTTCCAGTGCTGAATATGTCTCAAAATATTCTTGATGTTACAGATATTAATCAGAACAACTTCTTGAATTCAGTCCCATTATCTGATCACAAGATCATTTCTTTTATAGTCGCTTCCAGCTTTGTAACACCCCCAGATCCGGGGTCGGGGATCCGGGTCGTCACGGTCTTTCTTTCCACAATATCACTTCACTTAATTAATAATAATAACCTTATGCTGTGACCCCACACTAACACACACCACACCCGTTATAGTCTCAGAGATGAAATTTAAATAAGTACAAGTCTTTGAATCCACAATTTAAAAGTTATTACAACCCAAAATGATTACTTGATAAATTTACAGTTAATTGCCATTATCTGCCACAAGTTATAATTATACATAATTTGATTCTCAAAAATAGAATGCCTGATCTACCAATAGATCTACCTCTGCAGCTATAGCAGCCACAACATCATCGGGAAGATGCGGGACGCTTCCCACGCGCTTGCGCTGGGTCTGCTGGAGTCTGGCCATCTTTCCTAACTGTTGTTGTGTGATGAAGAAATAAAGCAAGAGTGAGCCTTACAGCTCGCAAGATAATATATAGTGATAACAATAATATAAGTATCTAATGGATACTTACTAGAATCTTTTATCATGAGTAAGATAATTACTTACTAGATATAAGTAAAAACAAGGGATGAAGTTACCAAATACTTCACTATACTTATATCATTTATAAAGCTACTTGAACTACCACTGTCCAAAGTATAATGAGCTTTCAACAGTTCATCACGTAGATGAGACTACAAGACCAGATTTGAATAGATTAAATCTTTAAAATATCATCAAAATAAAATGAAGTTACGAGATACTTCATTTGATGCAAACATCATTTTTGAAAACTTGACCCTGCCAACTGTTAGGGCGAAATCACGCACTAATATTCACGCAAGTATACGCGTTCGCAAGTAATATAGAATACTTTCTAGTTCGTTCCCTCAGAGACTCAGACTAATTTATTGTCTAATTTAACTCACTCACCAATGTATGATTACTTCTCAATGTTAAGATAACACTTAAAATTGTTGATTAAATATTAACTATAATTAACTACTTAATTAACCACTTAACTAACACTTCAATTTATCAATAATAAAACACTCATGAGATCACAACTTCATTATTACTTCCTTCTATAGCCATTGTTATTACCTTTAGCATGTGACAGTGATGATATTAATCGAATAACACAAAACTGATAAAAGCCAACTTTCATTGTACTAATACCATTCTACCAAACATCCACAATTAAGATAGAAATTGAATAGTCATCAATTATGTTGAGTTCCTATATGTCTACAGAAATTGACAACACAACGATTTAAGCACAAGTTATTCCTTTTGATTACATAGGGCAAATAAAACTGTTAGAGTTACCCACTAATCATGCACAATGTACACGAACCTACGCTAGAATGGCAAATTCTAAATCTCAAGATCCACCGTCGCTTCACAAGAGATTAACACCCTATCTTATATGTTCGCAACGCACATAAGACGAATACGCACAACCAATACTAGATATCATACAATCATCACATACTAAAGTATTAAACAATTAACTAAAGAATTCCATAATAAATCCGTTGCAACCCCATGATCACGATTAGCCCATAATAGAACTTATCGCCATCATGGGTTCATATGAAATCATGATAACAAACACAAGAAAATAATAACTAAACTAATTATATTAAAACAGAGTACGTCACAAGAGTAAATAAGTCAAAGCAAGAAAACTAGCATCCAACGTTACAACGAAACAAGAATCACAAGAATATATGCTTCCTCTACGTTGCGATGTGCTAAATCGGTCTTCTTCCTTATCTCCTTCGCTTCTAGCAAAAACACAATCTAAAACATAATCTCCTCTTAATTCTCTGTGAAAAACGTCTCAAATCTACTTATATAATAGTCCCATAAAACTCAGATTACATAGAAGTTGGAAGCCAAACAGAAGTAGAAGTCTAAAACAATATATTATTTTCCCCGACCCTGCGCGGCCGCTCAGCATTTCTGCGCGGGCGCGCAAGGCTGCTGCGCGGCCGCTCAGCATTGCTGCGCGGGCGCGCAGGACCCTACTGGAAAATTTCCAGGTTTGCTCCGTTTCTTCGCCGTAATCTGCCCGTTCTTTTCCTCTCGTAATGGTGAACACATGCCAAGGCTTATTCTTGATGATTCCTCCTCCGAAATGCAACTAATACCCTGAAATGCATAAACACTAGAAAAACGAATCAAATACACAAAATACTTGATTTCAAGACACCAATTTAAGCCATTTTAAGACGTTCTAAGTGGTATAAAATGCCACTTATCACACCCCCAAACTTAAATCGATGCTTGTCCTCAAGCGTCACAGACTCAAAAACAAATAAAAATATGCATGAATGCAATCTATATGAAAATGCAACGATCCCCCTTACTACAATTAACCAACCAAATTGTCACGTCTCAACGAATGCAGTTAGACACTAAAGATCAAGAAACTCATGCAAACGGACATACCGCCAGAAACGTGGTGTGTGCAAATGCTTAACAGATATGCTTCAGAACTAGACCAATTACTATGACTAGACTATCCTCAAGGCAATCCTATGATTATACAAAGAATAAAAATTCTAGGCACAAAGTGATATACAACTCTACAAGAACTTTGGAGCTTACTACGGAATCGTGCTTTTTATTTACAACGCAAATGCTTATTTGACCGTGCAATGAGTGAGGTCCACAAAAGACTTATACAATGGTATCCATGTAACGAGCGTTAGGTTAGCGGATCCCAGACTCTAAAAGCCTTAGGTCACTAGGCACAAAGTCCCCTAAGAACTTAATAACTCGAATACCAAAGAGCCCACTCTTGATCAATTACGCAAAAAAAAAATTTAATTTTTTTTTTTTTTTAACTCTGAGCAAGTGCGTTTCGCTCCATCTTGCTCAACCCTAGACTACTCGCATAACATGCGAGCCGGCTACTAGCCATTTGACGCCTAGCCACAACTAGCAATAAATTCCATTTTTACTCCATTTTTTTTTCTTTTTCATGCCTTTACCACTAAGAACCTATTATCAAATTCTAAGCATAATAAATAGATTATCCTCGAAAATAATCAGATCATAACAACAATCTAGTCCTTCAGCATTCTCTAAGACTTAGTGACAATACCAGTGCTTCTAGCATGCATATCAACCTACACAACTTAATATCACTTTAATGCTATCACTACACTCGCATCAATATCACAATTCAGTCGATAAATCATTGCAAAAGGGATCATGGTATATGCATGAGCTATATGATATGACAACAAATAAAGCTATATATAAAAAAACTATATGACAAAAATTATGCAACTATATGAACTAACTATCATGAATATGCAACTATATGACACACACAAAATATTCCTTAACTACCACCCCCAAACTTAAAATCTTCACTATCCCCAGTGAAGGTAGTAGAAAGGAACACAGGGTATACCTACTCGGAGTCATCATCATCATCACCCTCAGTGGGTGGAGTATCAGGCGGCGGGTATGCAGAGTCCTCACCAAAAACTGGCCACTGGATATCAGCTCCAAGGCCTCGAAAAGCAGTCCCTAACGCAAGGGTGAGCTCCTGAGCAAACCTGCTCTGCGTCTCATACATGGCATCCATCCGCCGTGAAAGCCTCCTATACTGGGCATCACCCATCCCAGCACCCTCCTGAGCTCTCGAAGAACTAGCCTCACCACGCCCTGGCCTGGCCATAGTAGCACCTCGTGCTGGACGCCCTCCTGGAAGACGATAACCCAGCCCATGCTCCTCAGGCTCACCACCGGTCCACTCCTGCATCCCATTCAGAGTGCCAGAATCTATAGGAGTTGCTGGCAACTGCAACTGCTCATGAGCCGGCCAGTTCACTCCTACTGCACGGCATAGCTTTGTAACCGTGGATGCATAAGGGATGTTCATATGCTTTGCTCCCCTCAAAAACTTCAGAATTCCTTGGTAGATAAACTCACCAAGGTCCACATAGTATTCCTCATTCAGAATTCCCCACAACAACTGTGCTCTCTCAACTGTGACCTCGTGTGCATGTGAAGAAGGCAAAATATTAGCACATATAAATGCGTTCCATGCACGGGCATACCTGTTCATGGCGATCACCGGAAAGTGACGATACTCATTATTGGCTGGACTGCGGTTCCAAACTGTGCCCGGTCGACAGAGAGTCGCACAAATCAAATCCAAGTCAAAATCCTCAGCAGTCTTTTCATTCCAGTTCTCCTCCTCGGGCTTCCTCTCTCGCTGTCCAATCACTCGGCGAATCGCCGCAGGATGATAATCAACCGTCAGCCCCCGAACTACAGAAAACCCATTCTTTTCAGCCTTCGCGTTCGCGTAGAACTCGCGAACAACACTCATCGGTACTGCTTCGGGTGACTCACAAAAAGCTATCCACCCCTTCTCTGCAATCATGGGCAACAACTCACCATCCCTCCCTGATGGTAAAAACCCCCTCTCTTTCAGAATCGGCTTCCCCAACAGCCTAGTGTACTCCTCCTCCGCGGCTCTGTCAGTTAACCGAGGCCTTGCAGCAGTACCCCTTGATGAATCAGCAGTAGGAACTGTACTGCTGCTGTCAATAGTGCGTGCTCTCTTGGGTGCCATTGATTTGTGAATGAAAGTGTGTAAGAACTGATTTTTGATGTTTATGAGAGGGTTTAAGTGTAGGAAGTTGTGGGAGATATGTAGGATAGGTGTATGTATATATAGGGTGTGGAGTAGGTTAAATTAGATTAGGAGTGGGGTTGAGGGATAAAATCATGGAGTAATGCGAAAAGAATTCGTGGGTTTATGGGCTGTAATGGGTTTTTGTGTTTTTGTTTTTTTTTTTTTTCTGAACTGTAAAAAAAATTCTGGAACTCGACCCCTGCGCGGCCGCTCAGCATTTCTGCGCGGGCGCGCAGAAAGCTGCGCGGCCGCTCAGCATAGCTGCGCGGGCGCGCAGAGGGTCTCTGGAAAAAAAAAATTTCAGCCCCTATTTTTTGATTTTTTTGTGTTTTTGGATAGGTTATTAACTTCTAAGGGTTCCTGTAACAACAATTCATGGGTTGCCTCCCACGCAGCGCTTCTTTTTCTTCATTAGCTTGACGTTCCGTTCCTTTCTCACGTAGTCAACAAAATGGCACTAACCACCTCTCGGTTTGCCATGTCCCCATAGTAGTGCTTCAACCGCTGACCGTTAACCTTGAATGCTTGGTCCGAATCATTCTCAAAAATTTCCACCGCTCCATGTGGAAACACAGTTTTGACAATAAAAGGTCCAGACCACCTTGATTTCAACTTCCCAGGAAAAAGTCGGAGCCGAGAGTTGAATAACAGAACTTGTTGCCCTGGCACAAACAACTTAGGATGTAGCTTCCTATCGTGCCACCTTTTCACCTTTTCCTTATACATTTTGTTATTCTCGTACGCTTGAAGTCGAAATTCATCAAGTTCATTAAGCTGAAGCATTCTTTTCTTACCAGCTGCATCTAAATCCAGGTTCAATTTCTTCAATGCCCAGTAGGCCTTATGCTCAAGCTCCGCCGGTAGATGACATCCCTTACTGTACACCAACTGAAACGGTGACATCCCAAGTGGAGTTTTGTATGCTGTTCTGTAAGCCCAAACAGCTTCATCGAGCTTTAAAGACCAATCCTTCCTTGACGAACAAACAACCTTCTCTAGAATGCGCTTTATCTCTCTGTTAGACACTTCCGCTTGACCATTTGTTTGCAGATGATAGGCAGTAGCTACTCGATGATTCACATTATAACACTGCATCATAGAAGTGAACTTACGGTTGCAAAAATGCGATCCTTCATCACTTATGATTACCCGAGGTGTTCCAAACCTTGTGAAAAATTGCTTATGAAGAAAATTTAGCACTGCCTTTGCATCATTTGTCGGTAAAGCTTTAACTTCGACCCATTTTGAGACATAATCGACTGCCAGCAAGATGTACTGATTATTGCAAGACGAGATAAAAGGCCCCATGAAATCGATTCCCCATACATCAAAGACCTCGACTTCAAGCATCACATTTAATGGCATCTCATCCTTCCTTGACAAATTTCCCACTCTTTGGCAACGATCACACTTTAAAACAAACTGATGAGCATCCTTGAACAAAGTAGGCCAGAAAAAACCTGCTTGCAGAATACGAGCTGCCGTCTTCTCACCTCCATAGTGTCCATCATAAACCGTGGAATGGCAGTCTCGTAATATCCCCTCCGTCTCACAGAACGGGATACATCTCCTGATGATCTGGTCAGCTCCCTGTCTAAACAAATATGGTTCATCCCACATATACCACTTCACCTCATGCAGAAACTTCTTCTTTTGCACGGATGTCAAATTAGGAGGCATTATATTACTGACAAGATAGTTTACAATATCTGCAAACCATGGTTCTTCCTTCTGAATTACAAACAACTGCTCATCCGGAAAAGATTCATTGATTAACGTCCTATCTTGTGAAGTAGAATCTGGATTCTCCAACCTAGAGAGATGGTCAGCTACTTGATTCTCGGTACATTTTCTATCTTTGATCTCTAACTCAAATTCCTGAAGTAAAAGCACCCAACGAATGAGTCTCGGTTTCGAATCCTTCTTAGAAACCAGATAGCGAATAGCTGCATGATCAGTGAATACTGTTACTTTCGTACCCAGCAGATAAGATCGAAATTTCTCAAAGCCAAAGACTATAGCCAAAAGCTCCTTCTCAGTAGTGGTGTAGTTCAATTGGGCCCCATTTAAAGTCTTACTCGCATAGTAGACCACATGGAAGAGATTTTTCTTGCGCTGTCCCAGAACTGCACCTACCGCATAGTCACTCGCATCACACATCATCTCAAACGGTTCTGTCCAATCTGGTGCTGTAATAACTGGTGCCATGATCAAACTCTCCTTGAGAGTCTCGAATGCTGCCAAACATTCATCATCAAATTTGAAAGGCACATCTTTCTCAAGTAAATTGCACGACTTAGATATCTTTGAAAAGTCCTTGATGAATCGCCGATAAAAACCCGCATGACCGAGAAAACTACGGATTCCTTTCACTGAATTAGGTGGGGGAAGATTTTCAATGACTCCCACCTTGGCCTTGTCCACCTCCAGACCTTTGCTAGAGACCTTATGCCCAAGGATAATGCCTTCACGCACCATAAAATGACATTTCTCCGAATTAAGCACCAAATTAGTTTCCACGCATCTTTTGAGTACGGCGCGAGATTATTCAAGCATTCATCATATGAGTGTCCAAAGACGGAGAAGTCATCCATGAACACTTCGACGTTATTTCCAATCATGTCAGAGAATATAGCCATCATACATCTCTGAAAGGTGGCCGGGGCGCCACATAACCCAAACGAAACTCTTCGAAAAGCAAATGTGCCAAATGGACAAGTGAAGGTAGTCTTTTCCTGATCCTCTGGTGCAATACAAATCTGATTATACCCGGAATACCCATCCAGAAGACAAAAATACTCATGTCCCGCCAATTTGTCAAGCATTTGATCAATGAATGGGAGAGGAAAGTGATCCTTTCTTGTGGCTTTGTTCAATTTTCTATAATCCATGCATACTCTCCATCCTGTAACTGTTCGAGTAGGGATGAGCTCATTCTTTTCATTTGCGACCACAGTGATACCTCCCTTCTTAGGAACACATTGTACAGGGCTCACCCACGAGCTGTCAGAAATAGGATAAATGATGCCTGCATCTAGCCATTTCAGAATTTCTTTCTTCACCACCTCCTTCATGATTGGGTTCAGTCTTCGCTGCTGTTCCACAGTTGGCTTACTACCTTCCTCTAACAGAATTTTATGCATACAATATGAGGGACTTATCCCCTTGATGTCTGCTATAGTCCATCCTATAGCCGATTTGAATTCTCTCAAAATCCTTAAGAGCTTGTCTTCCTCACTACCTGAAAGGTCAGCTGAAATAATAACAGGTAACGTAGATGAATCACCTAAAAAGGCATACCTCAAGTGTTCAGGTAATGGTTTGAGCTCTAAGGTAGGCGCTTCCTCTATTGATGGTTTGAGCTTCCCTTCGGCGTTCTTGAGGTCAGAAGTACCAAGAGATTCAAATGGTATATCTAGCTTTCGCTTCCAGGGAGAAGCGTTCAGATATTGTAATTGCTCGTTGCTATCTTCATCATCACTGTCAAATTCCCCCACTAAGGCCTTTTCCAATGCATCAGACATTAGCATGTGATCGAGTTCCGAAGTAACCGCAGAATCAATCACATCCACTTTTAAGCACTCCTCATCTTCTGTAGGGAATTTCATTGCCTTGAATACGTTGAAGGTCACATCCTGATCTTGAACCCGCATAGTAAGTTCTCCTTTTTGTACATCTATCAAGGTACGGCCAGTCGCCAAGAAAGGCCTCCCCAAGATTATGGGAATCTTTTTATCTTCCTCAAAATCCAGAATAACAAAATCAGCAGGAAAGAAGAGCTTATCCACCTTGACGAGCACATCCTCAACTATGCCCCTTGGGTAAGTAATGGAACGGTCCGCCAATTGTAGCGACATGTATGTGGGTTTTGGATCAGGTAGGTCCAGCTTTTTAAAGATCGACAACGGCATCAGATTAATGCTTGCTCCCAAATCACAAAGGCACTTGTCAAAAGTTAGATTGCCAATGGTGCAAGGAATGGTGAAGCTTCCTGGATCTTTCAGTTTTGGTGGTAACTTTTGTTACAGAACCGCGTTGCATTCTTCTGTGAGAGCAACGGTTTCAAGGTCATCCAGTTTCACCTTCCTTAAAAGAATAGTCTTCATAAACTTCGCATAACTAGGTATTTGTTCCAGAGCCTCAGCGAAAGGTATATTGATGTGAAGTTTCTTGAACACCTCCAGAAACTTCCCGAACTGTCTATCCAGCTTTTGTTGCTGCAATCTCTTAGGAAAAGGTGGTGGAGGATAGAGCTGTTTCTCCCCTGTATTAGCCTCAGGCAGAGTGTGTTCAACAGTAGTCTTCCTTGGTTCCGCCGCTTTCTCCCTTTGCTTAGATTCTTCATCTCGAACTTCAGCTTCGACTTCTTTTGCCTTTTCAGCATCAGCTACTTTTCCAGACCTTAAGGTAATAGCCTTGACTTGCTCTTTAGCTTCCTTCCTGCCTGGTACTTCCGTGTCACTGGGAAGAGTGCCAGGTTGACGATTGAGCACTACATTGGCTAATTGACCGATTTGATTTTCCAAGGTCTTGATAGAAACCGCCTGACTCTTGCACAACAGCTTAAGTTCCTCAAAATCAGCACTAGTAGGTGCAGCTGCACTTCCCTGTTGAGGATATGATTGTCTTGTAGCATACTGTTGTGGTTGCTGGAATCCAGGTGGGTTAAACTGTTTACTCACTCCTTGATGATATGGTGGCTGAATAGCATTCTGATTATTTCCCCAGCTGAAATTTGGATGATTTCTGTTGTTAGGATGATAGGTCGCTGGCACAGGCTTCTGTTGTCGCTGATAATTATTCACATACTGAACAGATTCGTTGACAAGAGAACACTGATCCATAGCATGAGAACCTGCACAAAGCTCACAAACCATAGCTATTTGATTAACTCCATACGTAGCCAAAGAATCAACCTTCATTGATAGCGCTTGGAGCTGGGCTGCAATAGCGGTGGCTGCATCAACTTCCAGAATACCTGCTACCTTGCCTGATGTCATCCTCTGAGTTGGGTTTTGATGCTCATTTGCAGCCATCGTCTCAATAAGATTGTACGCCTCAGTATAGCTTTTAGCCCATAAGGCACCTCCAGCTGCTGCATCGAGCATGGGCCGAGATTGAGCCCCCAAACCATTATAAAAACCAGTGATTACCATCCAATCCGGCATTCCATGATGTGGACATTTTCTCAACATTTCCTTGTAGCGTTCCCAAGCCTCGCACATAGATTCTGTAGGTTGCTGCGCAAACTGAGTAAGAGCACTCCTCATAGCAGCAGTCTTTGCCATTGGATAAAACTTCACCAGAAACTTTTGCGCAAGATCTTGCCACGTAGTGATTGACCCAGCTGGTTCAGAATGTAACCAGTCTTTAGCCTTATCCCTCAGTGAGAATGGGAAAAGCCTCAACTTGATAGCATCATCAATCACGCCATTATACTTAAAAGTGCTGCAGATCTCGACAAAATTCCTTATGTGCATGTTGGGGTCTTCAGTTGCCGCTCCTCCAAAAGAAACAGAATTTTTCACCATCTGAATAGTGCCCGGCTTGATTTCAAAGGTGTTAGCTTGAATAGCCGGATGAAGGATGCTTGACTGAATGTCATCAATTTTAGGCCGAGAAAAATCCATAAGAGCTGGATCAGCTTGAACAATATGATCTCCCATGTTTACTGGTTCTTTCTGCTCAGTTCCTGAATCCGAATCCTCAAAATCTAACTTCTCCGGTGTATCAAGAACTTCGTCTTTTCCTTCAGCTGTATCTAAGGTCCTCTTGCGAGCACGAGAACGAGTTTGCATAAACGCTTGCTAAAGTACCTGAAACACAACCGAAAAGAGTAATTAACTACTACGTCCTAATCACTGAGTCCTAATGACCAATGATGGTAAGTACATAAACTAAACAAATACGCCGAGTCCCCGGCAGCGGCACCAAAAACTTGTTAGGGCGAAATCACGCACTAATATTCACGCAAGTATACGCGTTCGCAAGTAATATAGAATACTTTCTAGTTCGTTCCCTCAGAGACTCAGACTAATTTATTGTCTAATTTAACTCACTCACCAATGTATGATTACTTCTCAATGTTAAGATAACACTTAAAATTGTTGATTAAATATTAACTATAATTAACTACTTAATTAACCACTTAACTAACACTTCAATTTATCAATAATAAAACACTCATGAGATCACAACTTCATTATTACTTCCTTCTATAGCCATTGTTATTACCTTTAGCATGTGACAGTGATGATATTAATCGAATAGCACAAAACTGATAAAAGCCAACTTTCATTGTACTAATACCATTCTACCAAACATCCACAATTAAGATAGAAATTGAATAGTCATCAATTATGTTGAGTTCCTATATGTCTACAGAAATTGACAACACAATGATTTAAGCACAAGTTATTCCTTTTGATTACATAGGGCAAATAAAACTGTTAGAGTTACCCACTAATCATGCACAATGTACACGAACCTACGCTAGCATGGCAAATTCTAAATCTCAAGATCCACCGTCGCTTCACAAGAGATTAACACCCTATCTTATATGTTCGCGACGCACATAAGACGAATACACACAACCAATACTAGATATCATGCAATCATCACATACTAAAGTATTAAACAATTAACTAAAGAATTCCATAATAAATCCGTTGCAACCCCATGATCACGATTAGCCCATAATAGAACTTATCGCCATCATGGGTTCATATGAAATCATGATAACAAACACAAGAAAATAATAACTAAACTAATTATATTAAAACAGAGTACGTCACAAGAGTAAATAAGTCAAAGCAAGAAAACTAGCATCCAACGTTACAACGAAACAAGAATCACAAGAATATATGCTTCCTCTACGTTGCGATGTGCTAAATCGGTCTTCTTCCTTATCTCCTTCGCTTCTAGCAAAAACACAATCTAAAACATAATCTCCTCTTAATTCTCTGTGAAAAACGTCTCAAATCTACTTATATAATAGTCCCATAAAACTCAGATTACATAGAAGTTGGAAGCCAAACAGAAGTAGAAGTCTAAAACAATATATTATTTTCCCCGACCCTGCGCGGCCGCTCAGCATTTCTGCGCGGGCGCGCAAGGCTGCTGCGCGGCCGCTCAGCATTGCTGCGCGGGCGCGCAGGACCCTACTGGAAAATTTCCAGGTTTGCTCCGTTTCTTCGCCGTAATCTGCCCGTTCTTTTCCTCTCGCAATGGTGAACACATGCCAAGGCTTATTCTTGATGATTCCTCCTCCGAAATGCAACTAATACCCTGAAATGCATAAACACTAGAAAAACGCATTAAATACACAAAATACTTGATTTCAAGACACCAATTTAAGCCATTTTAAGACGTTCTAAGTGGTATAAAATGCCACTTATCACCAACACTCAACAATCGCCCAACCGTAGCCTTTCTATCGAAGTGCTCTGGGTAGTGTTGCAGAAATATCCAATTGGATGATGAACTCATTACGGGAGTTTGCCGCGCCAGGAAGACCACTTACGATGATCAGTCGTAGTAGTACAACCCCACCATTTTCTACATGTAGAGGAGAACCTGTCGGATTTACTTGTCAACCGAACACTGAACTCCTAAGGAATGGACCGCCTTAGCAGAACTTCCAGGCCATTTGGGCCAATATAATAAGGCTGGGCCGGCGCCACTCGACCACTTACGCCACTCCTAGTTCAGATGAAATCCATGACTCTGAAACGTAAAGCTCGTTCCCCCTTTCCCCAAGTAGAAACTTGTTGATACGGCTCCACCAAGAAGTCGTATCTAGTTGGAAAGGAGAACTCACCGATATTTCCCAGGCGATGCCTGTTAATGGATTAACTTGTTCCAAGAATTTTACTTCCCGAGTGTTGGGTAAGTAATCGATTCATTTAACAAAACAGCAACCTTGTTGCGAATATAAAACACACCACAGAGCCGGATCCCTCAGGTTTTGAGCGAGTATTTAAATCCCCTTCGAAAGGAGGATCTTAAATATAAAAATGAGTTTTGGGATCCGCTCTAACTTTTAAAAATCATTTTGAAGACTCGCAAAACATTTTTAAGAATGTTTGGAGTGATGCTGATTTAACAAAATAAATCAGTCCCAATATATTAGAAAATATCTGAATATTATTATTTAAATAATATTTCCATAAAGAATAATCTTTATAAAAATAATTGAAGTAGAAGTTTTAAAACTTATACTTGAAATTAATATTAAATAACCAAAGATATACCTATATGAAAGTACTATCTTTATTTGAATAATCAAAAGTGAGTTTGATTATCGACACCTTATTCTTTAATAAAATAAAGAATATATCTCAGCAAATAATCGGAGTCATAGATCCTCAAATGAATATTCAAATAATATTCAATAAATAAAATAAGCTGAGTCATAAGCCCTCGAATGAATATTCGAAATAATATTCAATAAATAAATAAGCCGAGTCATAAGCCCTCGAATGAATATTCGAAATAATATTCATTAAATAATATAAAGTTATCGAATAAACCTTATTCGATTAATAGTTTTGAAACTATAACCATATATATATAAATATATATATATATAAAATCTACTCGGGATCCTCGACTCCCGGTTTTAGAAAATGTTTTCACCTTTGGGTCCCTATACTAAGGGTATATGCAAATTACCGCTATCCTCTAGCATAGGTATTATCAACTGAATCAACAATTATATATGGAAAGAATATGAAACAGGCATGCATATATATACCATAGCAGCATGCTTCAATATATTGCAACATTTGCTAATATAAACATCATGCAGCTATCGCAAGATAATGCATATACAAGAGTATACATCACAACAACAGTATAACGGATAGAAAACTTGTCTGAGCGACTTGGGGTGATAAAAGGCTCGGGACGAGTCTGGTAACCTATAAACAACAAGTAAGTTGGAATTAAACCAAAGTCACTTGTAAATCTATTCTTTAACTAACTTAGACTCTAACGCTTGTTTTGCGCTTACTGATTTGCTTAAGTCACCCGGGTACCCTCGGCTCCACCATTTTTAATAATTTAACCTTTACGAGTTTTAAGGCAATTCCTTCGCGAGTGTCTTACCAACTGCCTAACACACTTACCATAAATGTTTCATGCATTAATTAACCCTTTTTGGTCTTTAACCTATGTTTCAAAGTAAGGCGAGGGAAAAAGTTTCGTTCGCGAAACGCCGTTACTTGAAACGGTCGTTTCTCCTAAACCGTGCATCGGAATCGAATGAACTACATATCAAAACGAAGCTCGTAACATGAGCTATCTAAACATGGCAGTGGTCATAATCTAGCAGGGGGTTCTCGGGTCCTAATGCTATGCACAAAAACAGTCCAAAGAAAATCGGACGTTACGACGGCTATGTTTACGCGATTTCCAATATTTTAAACCATTCAAAACCCTCCCAATTCAACCTCAAATCCAACATACAACCAACATCCATCCTTATCACATCATAACAACCCCAACCAATTCAATTTTAACATTCATACTTATGCCTAAGCTTAACTTTAACCATACTTAAGTTCTTTTAATCAAAACCACAACATTTACCATTCCATTTCACTACCATTTCAATTCCCAAACTCTAATCACAACAACAAGCTACAATATCATCCTACTAATCAAAATCATCTTATAATACATAGGAATCTAGGGTTTGGAGATGGTATACCTTCCTTGAAGTGGTGGGAGGAGCTAGGAAGCCTTAAGAAGCTTTGAGAAGTCTTAGGAATGCTTGGATCTTCAAGGAAAACAAGAAAAACTTCAAGTTAAAAACTTGAAAACACTATTCATAGTCTTCTTCTTTGATTAAGTGAAGAAGATGGAGAAGGAATTGATGGCTTAAACTCATGATATAGCCCTAACTAAGCATGAAGATGATTAGGGAATTAACTCACCAATTTAGGAAGCTTGGATCTTTGATTTTGAATTTCTTGCTCTTTTGAATAGTAAAAAGCCGAGAGCTCTTCAAGAACAAGCCTTGGTTCTTTTTGATTTTGATGAAAAAATGATTTTGCTTGGCTTGGTTGATTTGTTTTTGTGTTTGATTTAGTCAATTACCTTGTTGCCCTTGAATTTGTGTGGTTAAAAAGCCACCACACCTCCTTCCTTCCCATGTCATGCTTGTGTCATCCTCATGATGTCATCCTCCCCTCCTTGTCCTCTTTCTATTGGTCGGATTACATCATCCCCACTAATCCCTTTGATTAACTTCCTAATTGTTTGCCTAATGACCGCTGATCTGTTATACGGTTCGCTTAACTTTCGTTTTCGTTTATCGTTTGAGGGATCATACTCGGGATCTTATTACTTAGGTTTCTTTAACCTTTCTCAATACATTATATTCCTTTCATGATCCTCTCTTATAATCCTTGAATTTAAATCCTTTTTATTCTGTTATCTTATACTCAATTCTTTCTGTATCTGGTAGATTTTCGGGAAAAATCAAAGTGTTCGGAATTGGATTCTGACGATCTTTACATACACTTATATACCATGTAGAGTACTAATAAAATCTCAGAATATCCATAACAGAACCCCTACATAGTGTGGCATGAAAAGTTTTCTCATTCAGCAAAAACACTATTCATAAGGGTTTCAAAAATTTCCAAAAATTGGGGTTATTACAAGCTTGATCTTCTGATATGATCAATCACCATCTGTGATGTCTTGTATTGAGAACGCACGAATAACAATTTGTGTTAAGATTAGTCATCAATCATCACCAAGGTATATTTTTACTTTGATGTGATGTTGTCTTTGACTTCTCTTTCTGACATGCCTCACATAAATCATCCTTTTAAATTCCAGATGAGGCGGTCCTCTCAATAATCCCTTTTTACAAAAGAGTTCCTTGAATTGATGTTCACGGAAGAGAGCTTCTAATTCCATAACTAAACTTTTGTCAGATGAAGCTTTATTGTAGAAACCATTGACTTCACCTTTCCTGAGATTTCAGTCTAGCCATGAGCATATACTTTCCTTACTCTAACAAGAGCAAGCTTCTCAACCTTCCTACTTAAGATGAGACACTAATCCTTCATTGAATTGAAATTTTGTCCATTGATGCAGAACAATATGATTAGAGGATTTGTGCCTTGATCCTCTAGCAAGAAAGATGCTTCAACTGTTATTAGTGACTCCAATGATCAGTTATTATCAGTGATAGCAATTGTTGAATCCATGATGACATCCCTGTTCTGTATAGCTTGTCCCGTGACGAAAACCTTTACTGACATCTCCAAAGATTACTGACGGAAGAGCTTATGTCAATCACATTTGATTGTGAGGCTTTTCCTTTGATCATATGCCTTGAGTATCAAATAACAAGTATACATATGAATCAATTAACATGTTATGTCCTGCACTCACAAACAGATTAACAGTTCTTGGTACCCAACCTATCAGTTTGGGTCCATATGGATTAGAGATCTTATTGTAAACAGAGATAACAACAGCTGCAACCTTATCATGCTAATTCTCATATTTGACTGACCATTTTCTCTATTTTGATACCCTTGACAAAATTGTATCTAGGCTAGGAGAAAAATGATCCCAACCTTACATAAGGAGGACTAGAAGTCTTTGCCCTATTGTAATTCTAAACTAAGCGAGCATTGAAATGGGAGTACATGGCATTCATTCAGAAACATTACGCATAAGAATTAAGAAAAATAAGCATGATATGAAACAAACAAAATTAACAAATAAATCACTAATTCTATCTAGTCTAATCATGTTGATGTTTTTCATCTAGCTGTCTCAATCCAATTATAAACTAATACATCTTAACAAACAATTCAGATAAGATGAATAAATCATATTGTAATAGAATACAAGAGATAAGCATAAACAAAGGTCTTATATGCTTAAAAACATATATCCCACTAAAGAAATTAATCATGTTCAACAAATATTCAAACACATATATAAGATCATCTAAAGTAATATGCACAATTTAAACATCAATCTTAGTTACCAGAAAAATATTCTAGTGAACTAGTTCAGCATTATCTGTGTGTGATGCTATCATGCTTGTGCGAGTGTTAAACATTTAAACACTAAAATCTTATCATGCATTGAATATTGAGAGCAAAATATTGCAGTGGTTCAAGAATTTGAAACCTGAGATATGTGAGTTGGACCATTTTCAAAGATTGCTATGAGACCAAGATATTCATGATTTTCCTTCTCGTCATCTAATCCATCCCAACTCTTTCCCATGCACTATAAGTTTTGACTGGACGCTTCCCTTAGAAAACATTCCACCTTTGTCTCAACTCTTCAACCGAATCCCTACTCATCCTTGTTTCTGAAGCTTCTTGTTCTGTTGTAGCAAAACCCCTGATAGTTACTTGACACATATTGGTTGTCATACCTATAGCTATCAAATCCTGTTTATGTCCCAATCTCAGTCTTATAGTCACCCCTTGAACTGAATCTGTAATAATCTCTGCTTCAGAATAAATAGGCTTGATCCTTGGATATAGCATAAGTACTCCTTGTGAATCTGATGCGACTAAACTTCCCTGATATGTGAAACACTGCCCTGACGTTCAGTCCCTTAAGTACTTTTACCTGAACTTCCTTTGATTCAGCTATCAGTAACTCTTACATTCTTTCTTGAGGTTCTAACTTTAATGCTTGTAACTAAGATGTTTGTTTGTCCCCACTATTCTCTCTGACCTCCACAATTCCTGCCTTTCTGATCTCTGTGATTCCCGGATAAATGTAGCATTGGTACAAACCACTATGTGATTGTATAATCTGGAATCATAGAGTTCTCTTTACAATCTTCGAGAAAACTTGTACCCGTAAAAATTTCATTCCTTTCCTGCGTCTGAAAACCCAGTTGTAACCTCTGGAGTAAGCCTTTGAGGAAGTTCAACAATTTTCGTCTATAGGTCTTGAAATCATTTTCATTGGAATAAGAAAACAATTATCTTTAATTTCCGCGTTTCGAAATTTTCCGTCTGAATAGTACATGGTCTTCGTTTTCTTCGAAAGATTAAAATCACCATTAAAAGCCCGGAGGAATCTCGAGTCTACCAATACCTTGTGAACCCTTAATTTAATATTGAAAAAAAATTTAAATTTCCAAAATTTTTAAATTTCTTAGAAAATAAAGTAATCAAAAATAAATATTTACGAAAAATTTAATTTTCAAAAATTTTAAATTTTCTTAAAAATTAAAATAAAACGTAAATTATTATTTAAGAAAAAATTAAATTTAAGAATTTTAAATTTTATGAAAAAAATAAATAAATCAGAAATAATTTTGAGGCTACAGAATTTAATTAGTGCTAACTGGCGACCTACTTAACTTGCGACCTCTTGTATCACCTTATTTAGTCAACCTGCCACCATACACGGTAGTCTTTGTTTTCTATATTCTATCTTTTTGTTCCCACCCTGCGACTTGTTCTGATCATTCACAGATTATCTGCCCGTTTGGAAAATCTTAAAATAAGTAACTTAAACTTTAAAGTGAATAAGTGAGTAATAAGTGATAAGTTAATAAATACTTATAAGTTATATAAGTGTTTGGATAATTTAACTTATAGGTCAGAATTATTTTTATTTAAATGAATTAAAATAAATAATTTTTATATATAATTATCTTAATTCTTATATTTTAAGTTATATTAATATTTTAAAAAATATATTCTAAAATTAAAATTGATAAAAAAATGAAAAATAAAAAATAAGTTGTGAAAAAGTACGTCGTTACCAACATTCAACTTATCAGCTTATAAGTTGTAAATTCAACTTATAAACTGGGTCGACAAACACTAGCCAATAAGCTGTTACGAGCTTATAAGACAATAAGTCCACTTAACGGAATTGCAAAAAGCACCCTACGTGAAGCGAACACAATGCACTGTTATTCAGCCACCTGACTCTGCGCGTGAACAAAAGAAACTGTCAGGCGCGTGTTACTGCAAACTATCCAAACTAAAGCCGCGTGTTACTGCAAACTATTATTTAGTTGCTATAATTGCTGACATTGCCGAGACAAAACTGGCAGCTAACAAATGAGCAGAATTCTGAGCTACATAAATTGGTAGTCAAAAATCGAGAGAAAAAAAATTTAAATTTATAATTTTATTTACTAAAATGTAATTAATAAATTAATTTAATCAAATTTATAAAATAAATTCATTTAAATTAAGTTCATATAAACTTATTTGAATTAAATTTATAAAATAAATTTGTTAAATCAAATTTATAAAATTAATTTATGTAAATGCAAATTAATAAAATACATTAATTTAAGAATCCTGATTTGTGTATCAATCAGTCTGCTCTGATATCAATTGTTAGGTCCCGAAGTATCGTAGAAGGGGGGTTGAATACAATACTCACTAAATTAAAAAATTCTTTCGAATATTTTGCGGAGATAAAATTTAGTGTACGGTTAGTGTTCCGTGTTCTTGAGGTGAATAGTGTTTGGAAATATAAAATGAGGAACACAAGATATTCGGGGAAATATATATTCGTATATAAATCCGCGAGGGGTGTTGCTACACTCCGGTAAATAAATTAACCGGCTACAATCTAAGAACAACAAATTTCATATCTTCTACAAAGATCAACAAATTAAATCCTATACAATGATCTAGCTTTTGTTTGTCCAAGAATTTGATTACCGGGTAATGTTTATAATGCCTGTATGGATACACAAGAGTTAAACCGGGCATTATAACGTTACTCTGGTGAGAAGTTAAATGGATATACTGTGACGGCCTCAACCCCGGGGTCAGGAGTTGACGTCACAAAACACAATTACCAAAAATATAAACAACAAAATTATTATTAAAATATACTAACTTGACCCCGAACCAAGATTCGATCCAGGTTCAAGTATAATTCAGGTTCTCATTATTACAAACTCTTTATTCAATATCTAAGACACGCTAACTCTATTCAGCAACTCCTCAGACCTCATGGTCTGATACAAACTACCTCAGAGGAGCCAGGTCCAGTAAGGGCGGGAACACGGGTCGGTCTGACTAATCTTCTAGGCATCTGCAAAATATACATAACAGTTTGCAAGGGTGAGCATAATAGCTCAGCAGTACCAAATATGAATAATAGATTAAAACAGTAATGTAACAATAACGGGAGCAGAGCTGTAATCATAATATTAACATTTCATAGTGATAATCAAAGCAACTGGATATCACTAATTAGCATGCTTTGTGAAAACAACATAGTAGTGTGCTGCGTAATACCAGAGTCCAATTTTAGCATGCTAATCATTTTATAAAATCGCTGTATCAATCAATCATGCTTTTATATAATTCACAAATCCCAATCAGATACATATCGGATATGTGAAGACAGCTGATCAGGCTATCAACACCAGACGGCTCTCACTGCCATCCCATTTACCTGTTCCGGAACTCAGAGACTAGCTAGGTCTCTGACCTGCAGGACTAATCGGTTTTATAGTGCGCGCAATCGAATTAGCCTCTTACGCCACCTCAATAGGCCTACTCTGGTCCCAATGTATCCCATATCTGAACGTTTTATCCAGTTTTCAAAACACTTGTACCTATCTCATTTTCAAAATCATTTATTTAACCAGCACACATATAAAATCCAGTTCGCAATTCATTTCATTCTAGATAGGTACCTTTCGAAGTTACTTCTCCCCTAAACCATTTGAAAACAGTGATTTATAACTACAGGGGATACGTAACTTAAAACGTTTCTGTTCCATTACGAGAATAAAACATTTAGCTATTCATATGCACTGAACCATAAAAGAATGGTCAGGGGTACTTGCCTTGCAACGCTTTATAAAATCATAAGTAGCTTTCACACTGACTTTGATCCTGGAACAACTCGACTGGGATCTACAATTACCAAAATACGCTAATTAGTTATATCGACATGCTTGATATCCTCAAATCCCAATAACCCAAATCCGACAACCCGGCTCGTATTATTATTATTATTATTATTATTATTATTATTATTATTATACACATAATCATGTAATCACATCTCTCGAACATAAATAGGGCTAACACGTAACACATAATTATGTACGATCAAATATATTTTTAGAAAATTTTGGCAGCAACTTCTTTATTTATAAGACTACCCGTCGATTATAATCGACGTCAACAATTCTCAACAATCCACAACATTATTCCGTACAACCCAACACCAATCAAAATTAATTATTTAAATCTAAACATATTTTACATAATTATTTTATTTTATTTATTTATAGAATTTAGGACTCAGAACATCGTCATCACCGTCCACCGTTGACTCACCGAAGTTCATCGTCAACGGCGGCACAATTTATTGGCGCCCGATATATTACGGGTTGCCAAATAAATTATACCGATTATTGTAAAACCAATTCCAACACGAATAATTAATATCACGAATATTAATCAATAATTCCCTGCAATAAAAGGAATTAAATTAAAATCTGCACAATCCAAACCAACAACACCCAAACGGCCCAACAAGGCCCAACAACAAAACCCAACTGCCAGGCCCAATAATAGGCCCAACAGAACCAACAAAATCGAGCCCAACAGAATCCAACACAGGGAAACAGCACAGCAAAGGAACCAACACGACCACAACACACACGCGCCGCGGCTCGCGCGCACACACCGCAAACAACACACACAACTCACACACACGACACACACAACACACATACACAATCACAACACACACACACAAGCATATACGGATGAACAGAGAAGCAAAACTCAGTGGCCGGAAAAAGAACCCACCGGAAAACGATGACGGAAACCACACCGAGAAGCAATAGGAGAACAAAAAAGAAAAAGGAGGAGGAAGAGTGGAGAGATGAGAGATAACGAGAGATGAGAGAAGAGAGACTGTAGAGAGATCGAGATAGAGAGACAATGAGCCGAGAACAGGGATGAAAGGGGGGGTTGTTAAATTTTTTTTTTATTTACAACTGCTCCTGCTGCAACACGTATCACAAAATTAAAGGATACGTGTCAATTCATTTATATATGAAATTGACACGTGTCCAAATATTATCCGGGGACCGAAAATTGCACTTATCGAACCGCTGCGACATTTAAAATGATCCCAGAAAATCATAAAAACCATCTTAATATATTATAAATATCCTGAAGAAAATAAAAATGTAACTTCCGAAATTTTAAAATAATCTTTAAAATACACTTTATGCCCGCGTTTTAACAAATAACGAAGCAACGAGCGGTTAAAACAACTTCCGAAAATTTTCAAAATAATTTTAAAATTCTCAGAATAATACGAACTTAATAAAATATAAGTTTTATAATTTTTAAAGATTCCCATAATTAAATATGGATTTTAGCATTTAACACACTCAGAAAATCATTTAAAAAATGAATAATTAACAAAATATTGATTTCTCAATTTTATAAAGTCCTAAAAATAATTATTGAAATTATATAATTAGAAAACCAATTTTAAAGGCAACCCAAATATTTATGGAATTAAAATTACAATAAAATCACTTTTACAAGCAAAATAAAATCATGTAACTCACTAATAAATCACACAATTCAATTCCACATATCAACAAATCATAATTAATTAAGCACAATCAATACTGCTGCCAAAAACCATTATACACCTTTTATTTATTTACTTAAACCTTTATTACACTTCCAAATAAAATAAAGATACACGAGTCGTTATATCCTTTCCCCCTTAAAAAGATTCTGTCCCTAGAATCTGACTCAACTAAACAAATGAGGATATTTATCAAGCATGTCTGACTCTAATTCCCAAGTAGACTCTTCTACTCGAGGATTTCTCCACAAAACTTTTACTATAGGAATTGACTTATTCCTAAGGACTCGTTCCTTACGGTCTAGGATTTGAACCGGTTGTTCTACATAGGACAAATCTGGTTGAAGCTCAATCGGTTCGTATTCTATGACTTGATTTGAATTAGGAACATAGGGCTTCAACATAGACACGTGGGATACATTATAAATGTGCTGCCACTGTGGTGGTAACGTTATCTCATAAGCGACCTTTCCCACTTTCTTCAAAACCTCAAAGGGTCCTATGAATCTAGGGCTAAGTTTACCCTTCTGACCAAATCGTACTAACCCTTTCCAAGGTGATACCTTTAGTAACACCAGAGCTCCTATCTCTAAGTCTATGTCTTTTCTATGTAAATCTGCATATTTTCTTTGTCTATCTTGAGCTGCTTCCAACCTTTTCCGAATCAACACTATGGCATCCTTAGTCTGCTGAACCAACTCAGGACCTAACACTTTCTTTTCTCCTACCTCATCCCAATACAATGGTGATCTGCACTTACGCCCATACAAAGCTTCATAAGGTGGCATCCCTATACTGGCATGGTAGCTATTATTGTACGAGAACTCAATCAAGGGTAGGTGCTCATCCCAATTACCCTTAAAATCTAAAACACAGACTCTCAACATATCTTCTATGGTCTGAATCGTCCTCTCAATTTGGCCATCCATCTGAGGATGATAAGCGGTGCTCATATTCAATTTCGTTCCTAAGCACTCTTGGAATTTAGTACAAAACCTGGAATTAAATCTCGGGTCTCGATCCGACACTATAGAAACAGGAACTCCATGTTTGGTAACTATCTCATCCAAGTATAACTTCACTAGCCTTTCCAACGAATACATTTCATTAATCGGAAGGAAATGCGCCGACTTAGTCAATCTATCAATGATTACCCAAATAGCATCATGATTCGCTCTCGTCTTTGGCAATCCCACTACAAAATCCATAGCAATGTCTTCCCATTTCCATTGGGGAATCTCCAAAGGTTGTAACAATCCACTCGATCGTTGATGCTCTGCTTTCACCGTCTGACACACGTGACATTTACTTACCAAATTGGAAATATCCTTCTTCATTCCTGGCCACCAAAAATTTCTCTTCAAATCCTGGTACATTTTGGTACTACCAGGGTGGATAGAAAACCTAGAGTTATGTGCTTCCTGCAATACTTCGTTCTTCAACTCCGTTACATCAGGAATCCAAACTCTGGACGAAAACCTATATAAACCTTGACTATCTTTTTGAGTACACAACTCTTCTCCTGTCAAAGTATCCAACTCTTGTTCCATAACTCCTTCTTGACATCTTCTAATCTTTTCCATCAAGGCCGGTTGGAAAGTAATTTCATATAGTTGCTCTTGACTTCCGTTAGATTCTCGAACTTCAATTTCCATTCTTTCCAAGTCTCGTGCCAATTCCTCCGCAACCTTAGCCATATTCAGCTTTTCCTTCCTACTTAGGGCATCAGCCACTACATTGGCTTTACCCGGGTGATAATTAATCGAAAAATCATAATCCTTAATCAATTCCAACCACCTTCTCTGTCTCATGTTCAGATCTTTTTGTGTGAATATGTACTTCAGGCTCTTATGATTCATGTAAATATCGCATTTCTCGCCATACAAGTAGTGACGCCATAACTTTAAAGCAAATATTATAGCTGCCAATTAAAGGTCATGAACCGGATATTTCTGCTCGTGAGGCTTTAGCTGTCTGGAGGCATACGCAATCACTTTGTCATGCTGCATTAACACACATCCCAATTCTTTCAAAGAAGCATCACTATAAATTACAAAGTTTCCAGTCTCATCTGGCAATGCTAGCACTGGAGCCGTCACTAGTCTTTGTTTTAACTCCTGGAAACTCTTTTCACACTTTTCCGTCCAAACGAACTTCTCATTCTTCCTGGTCAACATAGTTAGTGGGGATGCAATCTTCGAGAAATCTTTCACAAACCTTCGATAATATCCTGCTAATCCAAGAAAACTTCTTATTTCCGTTGGTGTCTTCGGTTGCTCCCATTTTGATACGACTTCAATCTTTACCGGGTCTACTTTGATACCTTCTTTACTTATTACGTGACCAAGGAACTGTACTTCCGTCAGCCAAAACTCACACTTAGAAAACTTAGCATACAATTTCTTTTCTCTTAACTTTTGAAGGGCAATCTGCAGATGTACTACGTGATCTTCTGGGTTCTTCGAATATATGAGGATGTCATCAATAAATACAATAACAAATTTATCCAAATACTCCTTATATACCCTATTCATTAAATCCATGAAAGCCGCTGGCGCATTCGTCAATCCAAACGACATTACTAGAAACTCGTAATGGCCATACCTTGTTCTGAATGCAGTCTTGGGGATATCCTCTGGCTTTATTTTCAATTGATGATAGCCAGATCTTAAGTCAATCTTTGAAAAGTAACATGCTCCCTTAAGCTGATCAAACAAATCATCGATTCACGGTAAAGGATACTTATTCTTTACCGTCAACTTGTTCAGTTCTCTGTAATCAATGCATAATCTCATACTTCCATCCTTTTTCTTCACAAATAACACTGGAGCACCCCACGGGGAAACACTAGGTCGAATAACTCCTTTATCCAATAATTCCTGAAGTTGCTTAGCCAATTCTTTCATTTCCATCGGGGCCATTCTGTATGGAGCCTTAGAAACTGGTTCAGCTCCAGGTATCAAATCAATGGAAAACTCTATCTCATGATCAGACGGCAATCCTGGTAATTCTTCTGGAAAAACATCAGGGAATTCTCTTACTATAGGGATCTCATCCAAAATGGGGGTCTCTTTCTTGGTATCCACTACATGAGCCAAGTACGCTTCACATCCTTGCCTTAGCAATCTTCTTGCTTGCATTACTGAGAGAAACTTCCTATCTTGCCTCTGCCCTTGGTAACTGATCCTTCTATTATCTGAGGTGTACATAACAACTCTCTTTTTCTTACAATCAATATTTGCCCTATATCGAGACAACCAATCCATATCTAAAATAACATCAAAGTCTCCCAACTCGAAGGGTATTAAGTCAACAGGGAACATATACCCCGAAATTTCTAGGAAACAACTAGGACAAAATTGCTTTACAGGTACTTTATCTTTATTAGCCACTTCTATAGTTAGAGGTTCATCTAAGTCTTCTAACATCAATCGCATTTTATTCACACAATTCACAGATATAAAAGATTTGGACGCTCTCAAATCAAACAAAACATTAACAGGTACGGAATTAAGAGTATGCATACCTGCCACCACATCAGAATCATGAACTGGAGACTTCTGGGTCATCTTAAAAGTCCTAGCTCTCACAGTACTGGTTGCTGGTCCTTGGGACACACTCTTTCCAACATTACCTTGAGTCACTGACTTGCAATTCCTAGCTATGTGTCCCACTTTGCCGCAACTAAAACATGTAACTCCTTGAATCTCAGACTTACACTCCGTGGAATAGTGACCTTTCTGTCCACATTTAAAACAATTAACATTCTCTCGACACTGTCCACTGTGCTTTTTCCCACACGTCTTACAATCAACCACTGGCTTACTCATCCTCGTCGGGGCAGAGTTAACTGATGTTGTACCAGGCTTAACTTGGGGAAAGTTCTGCCCTTTAAACTTTTTATTCTTATTCTTGCCAAACCAACGCTGGAACTTTCGACTTGCTATTCCTAATTTTGACTTTGCAGGTCCACTTTCAAATTTCCTCTTCTTCTCACCCTGCTCCTTTGCAGCTAACTTCTGATCACTCTCTATTACCAAGGCAGCCTGGACTACCGAAGTATAAGTCTTAAGCTGTAAGGCTACAACTCCACTCCTTATTTCTGGCTTCAACCCTTGTTGAAACCGCTTCGCTCATTGGGCTTCTGAATTCACATATTCCGGTGCTATACGGGCCAACTCCGTAAACTTCGCTTCATATTCCGTGACACTCCTATTTCCTTATTTCAGCTCCAAAAATTGCATCTCCATTTGACTTTGGAGACAGGCTGGAAAGTATTTTTCCAAAAACAATTCTGTAAATCTGGTCCAGGGAACTGGACCTTCTCCTTCTAAGGCTCGTGTAGATTCCCACCAATAATTCGAATCATTCCTCAGAAAATAAGTAGCATAATCAGTTTTTAAATCCTCACTCACCTTGGTGAGTGCAAACGCCTTTTCCATTTCCTTTAACCATATCCTGGCAGCGACAGGATCTACTTCTCCTTTAAACTCTGGGGGCTTCACTGCTTGAAAAGACTTAAAACTAACACCTTGATTTGCCCCTTTCATCTTATGCTGCTATTGAATTTGTAGTTGCTGCTGTTGCTGTTGTTGTTGTTGTTGCAATTGTTGCTGCTGCTGCTGGAATTGTTGTTGCTGTTGGGCCAACTGTATAGTATGCTGACGCAACAAGTTCATCAAGTCACCCATGGAAGGATCCCCAGCAGATCCGTTATTGGGCTGAGAATTTCTCTTTGGTGGCATCTCCTGAAACATGATAGTCATATATAAGAAAATGGATTGCTCCAGCAGTTTATATTTATGCATCAAGAGAGCGTTGCCACTAAGACAATATTCTCATCCCCCATTATAATTGGATCCGTCCTGAGTGAATGATTATAGTCTAAAAATGCCAGCAACAGAAATAACAATAATAATAACAACAATAATAGCAAAGCACAATATATAAAAGCTGAACAATAATATAAAGCATCTGAACTACAGTAACCAACAGAATCCAACTAGTACAACTGAAAATCCAACTAAAAAGAACCATCCGAATACACACCAAAATTGGCTGTCATAACAGCCTCGCCTACTACAACCTATCACAACATAATATACATATACAAGGTAAACAACTGCAGAACTCCTGGAGGTTAACTCTAAGCTCTGCATCCCTCTACTGCAGCTCTGTCTAGCCACTATCACTGCCACCAATGGAACCTAGCTCAAACACTAGCCAGTTCACTAGGTCCTGATACTGCACAGCTCTGAACTCTGAACTAATGAAACGGTCGACAGATCTAGCCCTCTCTACAGCCATCTGGGTCAATGCTCTCACACGGGCTCGCACCTCAGGGGAAGGGGCAGAAATACCCTGAAATGGTGTAATAGGTACCTGGTCCAACTGGGCAGCAAACTCTGGACTCTGATCTCTGATAAAGAAAGTATTCACTGCCCTATGGACATGATAAGGGATCGGTGAAGAAGTACCACTAGGGGCCACAGAAGGTACCGGAGGTCTCATCATGGAAGAACTGGGACCGCAGCCGGGAGGGAAATCCCTGACAGCAGACACAGACCTACGTACCCAACGGGGATGAGGACCAGATCCAGGGATGTCTCGAGGCACAAAAGAAGGAACTAGGGGAGGAGGTATAGGGGTTTCCTCAGTAACAACATCATGGGGTCTCTCAGAATCCGAGCTATCCGAATCAGAAGGATTCTCCCGAGATGGAGAACTCGAAATCGTAATAGGCCACTGCCAACATAATAAATATACAGGCAAGACACAACCAGGTCAAGGCAATTATATCAAAACATTTAATAGATGCCAGCGTAACGCCGTCGGAATCCTCGACTGACTCTAAAGGTTTGCTCCTCTATATGAGTTGCTGACTCACACTTAAAGACTCACGTTATCACCTACTTGACACAATCCCTAACCTGAATCAGGGACTTGAACCTGTAGCTCTGATACCAACTGTGACGCAAAAATATAAACAACAAAATTATTATTAAAATATACTAAATTGACCCCGAACCAAGATCCGATCCAGGTTCAAGTATAATTCAGGTTCTCATTATTACAAACTCTTTATTCAATATCTAAGACACATTAACTCTATTCAGCAACTCCTCAGACCTCATGGTCAGATACAAACTACCTCGGAGGAGCCAGGTCCAGTAGGGGCGGGAACACGGGTCGGTCTGACTGATCTTCTAGGCATCTGCGAAATATACATAACAGTTTGTAAGGGTGAGCATAATAGCTCAGCAGTACCAAATATGAATAACAGATTAAAACAGTAATGTAACAATAACGGGAACAGAGCTGTAATCATAATATTAACATTTCATAATGATAATCAAAGCAACTGGATAACACTAATTAGCATGCTTTGTGAAACAACATAGTAGTGTGCTGCGTAATAACAGAGTCCAATTTTAGCATGCTAATCATTTTATAAAATCGTTGTATCAATCAATCATGCTTTTATATAATTCACAAATCCCAATCAGATACATAGCAGATATGTGAAGACAGCTGATCAGGCTATCAACACCAGACGGCTCTAACTGCCATCCCATTTACCTGTTCCGGAACTCAGGGACTAGCTAGGTCTCTAACCTGCTGGACTAATCAGTTTTATAGTGCACGCAACTGAATTAGCCTCTTACGCCACCTCAATAGGCCTACTCTGGCCCCAATGTATCCCATATCTGACCGTTTTATCCAGTTTTCAAAACACTTGTACCTATCTCATTTTCAAAATCATTTATTTAACCAGCACACATATAAAATCCAGTTCGCAATTTATTTCATTCGAGATAGGTACCTTTCGAAGTTACTTCTCCCCTAAACCATTTGAAAATAGTGATTTATAACTACAGGGGATACGTAACTTAAAATGTTTCTGTTCTATTACGAGAATAAAACATTTAGCTATTCATATGCACTGAACCATAAAAGAATGGTCAGGGGTAATTGCCTTGTAACGCTTTACAAAACCCTAAGTAGCTTTCACACTGACTTTGATCCTGGAACAACTCGACTGGGATCTACAATTACCAAAATACCCAAATTAGTTATATTGACATGCTTGATATCCTCAAATCCCAATAACCCAAATCCGACAACCCGACTCGTATTATTATTATTATTATACACATAAACATGTAATCACATCTCTCGAACATAAATAGGGGTAACACGTAACACATAATTATGTACGATTACAAGTATATTTTTAGAAAATTTTGGCACCAACTTCTTTATTTATATGACTACCTGTCGATTATAATCGACGTCAACAATTCTCAACAATCCACAGCATTATTCCGTACAACCCAACACCAATCAAAATTAATTATTTAAATCCAAACATATTTTACATAATTATTTTATTTTATTTATTTATAGAATTTAGGACTCAGAACATCGTCATCACCGTCCACCGTTGACTCACCGAAGTTCATCGTCAACGGCGGCACAATTTATTGGCGCCCGATATATTACGGGTTCCCAAATAAATTATACCGATTATTGTAAAACCAATTCCAACACGAATAATTAATATCACGAATATTAATCAATAATTCCCTGCAATAAAAGAAATTAAATTAAAATCTGCACAATCCAAACCAACAACACCCAAACGGCCCAATAAGGCCCAACAACAAAACCCAACTGCCAGGCCCAATAATAGGCCCAACAGAACCAACAGAATCGAGCCCAACAGAATCCAACACAGGGAAACAGCACAGCACAGGAACCAACACGACCACAGCACACACACACCGCGGCTCGCGCGCACACACCGCAAACAACACACACAACTCACACACACGACACACACAACACACACACAATCACAACACACACACACAAGCATATACGGATGAACAGAGAAGCAAAACCGAGTGGCCGGAAAAAGAACCCACCGGAAAATGATGACGGCAACCGTAGCGAGAAGCAATAGGAGAGCGAAAAAGAAAAAGGAGGAGGAAGAGTGGAGAGATGAGAGATAACGAGAGATGAGAGAAGAGACACTGTAGAGAGATCGAGATAGAGAGACAATGAGCCGAGAACAGGGATGAAAGAGGGGGGGTTTGTTAATTTTTTTATTTATAATTGCTCCTGCTGCAACACGTATCACAAAATTAAAGGATACATGTCAATTCATTTATATATGAAATTGACACGTGTCCAAATATTATCCGCGGACCGAAAATTGCACTTATCGAACCGCCGTGACATTTAAAATGATCCCAGAAAATCATAAAAACCATCTTAATATATTATAAATATCCTGAAGAAAATAAAAATGTAACTTCCGAAATTTTAAAATAATCTTTAAAACACACTTTATGCCCGCGTTTTAACAAATAACGAAGCAACGCGCGGTTAAAACAACTTCCGAAAATTTCCAAAACAATTTTAAAATTCTCAGAATAATACGAACTTAATAAAATATAAGTTTCATAATTTTTAAAGATTCCCATAATTAAATATGGATTTTAGCATTTAACACACTCAGAAAATCATTTAAAAAATGAATAATTAAGAAAATATTGATTTCTCAATTATATAAAATCCTAAAAATAATTATTGAAATTATAAAATTAGAAAACCAATTTTAAAGGCAACCCAAATATTTATAGAATTAAAAGTACAATAAAATCACTTTTACAAGCAAAATAAAATCATGTAACTCACTAATAAATCACACAATTCAATTCCACATATCAACAAATCATAATTAATTAAGCACAATCAATACTGCTGCCAAAAACCATTATACACCTTTTATTTATTTACTTAAACCTTTATTACACTTCCAAATAAAATAAAAATACACGAGTCGTTATATATACAATTTGCTTGAGCTTCTCTGAAAATCTTTGCTTTTTTTTCACCAGCTCTCATGGGAAAAGATGATGAACATAACAACTCCAATTGTTGAATGCTTCTGCTGCTGTATTATAGACTTATATTCAATTAAAAATGTGTGGCTGAAATTGAACCACACAAATTAATTGAATGTATCAACAAAGATGTGGCTGAGGAGTAAGAGACGATTGGAAATTTTTTTTTTAACCTGCGACCAAGGATCTTTTATTCTCAAAAACAGCTAACCTGCGACTAGTAAATAAAATAGTACAGTTTATTAAACAAAACTAAACTGGCGACCTTATTGTGGTACCCTACGACCAAAACAAGGTCATAGTTCCTTGTTTGTTAACCTCACAACCTGCGACTAACAAATTGAACTAAAACAAAAACCAACCTCCTGATCTTCTAACCTGCGACCATTTGGTTGCCAGGTTTTTTGTTTATTTCATTTTCTTGTTTTCTTTTTCTTTTTGTTTTCTTTTATTTTTTTAAGTTTAAATTGTACTAAATTAATTTATAAAATAAACTTAAATATAACTTATATAAATAAACTAATTTAGATTTATAAAATAAACTTATTTAAAGTTTATAAAATAAATCATTTTAATTTTATTAAATAAATTATATTAAAGTCCATTAAATATATTTATTTAATTTAACAATTAAACTTTAAACTAGGCCACTCCGTCTAACTGTTTAGCTGCATACCCTGGGCACCTCTTCTTGTACTTTAACAGATAAACGTTCAATCCAAGTACGTTCCTCAACTTAACAATTCTTCTATAAATAATACCCAGATTTCTTTCACGAGCTGTTCACGCCTAGTGCAACTGGTCTAAATCAAAGACGACTGACCCCGATTCAGGTCTTCGTATTATAGCCTTAATTACATTGTTATGCTTGCAACAACTTTATCGCTTCAAACAATGACTATCAATAAACAACTGTACTTTCACTGGAATCCTTTCTGGTATTTCATACAACATCTTCATTGCTACTACAATCTTGAATACTTCAATCACTGTTCTTCACTGATGTTTGAACATATAAATGAACTCCTTTCACTTAGTATAACTTCAAGACTGCAGCTGTCTTCTTGAACCTCTGCCTATACCATGTCTTCAATTCTTCATATTTCTATGCTTCATACACTGTCTATCTTCAATCAATGCTAATACACTAAAATCTTCCCGTGATACTTATACACTGAATCTTCATCATTTCTGAAACCCTGAAAGTCTTTAACCTTTATTCTTCACTGAGGCATGAACATATTAATGAGCTTCTTTCAGTAACCTGTAAACAAACTAGAAGATTACTTCTAATCTTTTGATTCTTTATATTTGCCTTGTCTTCATTTCTTCTGATTTCTTGTGTAGTCGTAGTATTATTAACCTGTCTTGTTCTAGTGTTGTTCTCATGTTAAGTTATCACGTAACTGTTCAAACAGCCACGCAGTCTCACCAACAGTTTCCCATGAGGGGGAATCACATGTGAGAACCATGATGTCTAATTATTATTATACAGTAGAGGTTATTGACCCAAACTAGTTGAAGGTATCATTTTACCAATGAGGATTTGAATACTATATGAATAACGAATTCAACAGAGATAGTGTCCAATATACCCTTGAGAATTACATTTGAAACATGTGACTTTGGCTTATTACACACCCCTGTATGCTTTCAGCCGCAAATCTTGCATTCTGGAAATGGTAATTTGGAAACGATTTCCTTGCCCTCTATTCCCCTGATTTGGCCTTCTAAAATTTATATTTGTCTTATATTGAAAACCCGGCTTCTTATTAAACCTTTCCTTGTCCCCTTTCTTTTTATGACATCTCACTTTCACCTTCAGTGATCATGGCCTTTTGAACAACTGTGGTATACATCATTAACTCAAAAACTGCCACTCCACTTTGAATCCATGACTTTAATCCTTGTTGAAATATTTTTGCTTGCTTCTTCTCCATATCCACCCGGTCCGGCACAAACCTGGATAACTTAGTAAACATCGCTTAATATTCTGCCATTGTCAAATTCCCTTGTTTTAATTCCAAAAACTTCAGCTCCATCTAATTTTTTATATAACACAGAAAATACTTTTCTAAACATAGTTCAGTAAATCCTTTTCCAGGTAACAATCTCAGTCCCCTTTAAGGAATTTTTCGATTCCCACCAATAATTGGCTTCACCCCTTAGAAAATAACTAGTGAATTCAGTTTTTTGGTATGTCCCAACCTTTACTGATGCAAAAGCTTTTTCAATCTCTTTCAACTAAGTCCTAGCCTTAGTTGGATCCGCAGAACCCTCAAAATCTAGTGGCTTCACTGCTTCGAATTGCTTAAAAGTAACAGCAGGTATGACTTGTTGTGGTAGTTGTTGTGGGTTTTGTTGTTGTTGTGGTAACAATTGTTGTTGTTGAAATTTTTGTTGTTGGTGTATCGGTTGCTACATCATAGCCATTTGTTGTTGCATAAGGTTTAACATTTAGGTCATAGATGGGTTAGTATGATCCTCAGGGTCATTATTCGTGTTCCTGAAGGGTTTTTAGCACATAAACGCAACGAAAACGTAAATTTAAATCTTAAAAAAAATGGAAACCCTCCGCAGGATCCATGCGAAAAATAATATTTAATTCGTAGTTCAGTATGTTTACCTTAAGAAGCTTTACTTTAATGGAAAGATGGAGGTCTTTAATAGCTATCCAAGAACGATGAAAGGAAATCCCTAGTAGTTGCTCCTCAAGTGTGAAGCACTCCACCGGTATCCACCAAGAGTACAATGTGATGGAGGAGGAAGAGGTTGAGAGAATTAGTTGCCTCCCTCTTGTTCTACTTTAGAATTATGGTTAATTATTTGGGTTGAGGCAAATAGGGTTTATAATAGTATATTTATAGGTAAAATTTTTAGCTAAAATTTTTCCATAAAATATTATTATTATTAACCCTTTACTTGATTATTCTTAATAACCAATTAACTAATAATTAAAACACCTTTTAATCATTAATCCCTTTTCTAAACACTTTAGAAAAATAATTCTCTCACTTGATTTAATTTCCAAAATTAAATTCTTAATTAATAATATTAAGAATTAATTAAATCTCATTTAATCAATTATTAAATCTGCTAATTAATTATTTATTTCACAAATAAATAATTACCAACCATTATTAATTAATTCCTCCACCATTAAATCATTCTCTTTTATGGTGTGACCCTGTAGGTTCAATATTAAGCCGGTAGTAGAAATAAATAATAATAAAACTATTTTATCATTATTTATATAAATTCTCTAATTCATTAAATATGATTAATTAATAAATTAATCATATTTATTCTACATCGTGAGGGATACTTCTCAGCACATCGCGACTATCCGGATAATACGAATTCACTGCTTAGAATACCAAGAACCTATTCAGTGAGTAGTTACCGTACAATAAATTCCTTCTACCTTGCAATGTCACGATTAAATACAAGACATGGAACTTGTGTCAAGCCTATCTTATTTAATCATTTGCTTTCTCATTTACTATGCTTAGTTCTATTTAATGTAAATTAGAAACTCCTTTCTAATTTCATTCACTCTGGCCAGAGATTCCTGAACTAGCATAAGTGGATCAGCATTGAACATTCTCTTCTTTCACTGGAAGGGGTAGATCCTTTATTGATCATACACTATCTTCGTGTATAAATTCCTATACCCAGTAGAGCCCTTATAATTGTCCCTAGAGACTAAGAACTAAACCAAAGCATAGTTCAGTGTACACAAGATGACTATGATGACCTCAACTCTAAGGATACTTGTACACCTATCACTAGATGAACAACTGCTGACACGTGAGTGAACTCCATCAGTTGTTCAGCTGTGTGAGTCATGTTCAGTGAACTTATTCTATAATAAGCACCTACATACTAGCTATAGTGTCACCACACAAATGTCTATGAGAACAGACATCCTTCATAATGAAGCAAGCATAGTATGTACCGATCTTTGCGGATTACTAATTGCCAGTTAGTAATCCTACGACGAGGAAATATTTAAGTTTAGAGTTATCTTCTTTTAGGTCTCATTATTATGATCTCATCATAATCCATAAAAAGCTTTACTCTAAATTATGGTACATCTTATTTAAACACTTAAATAGAAAAGCCCTCAATAAAACCAAAACAAGTCTTTTATTAATATCAATGAAATCAAAACAGATTACATAAAAGTTATTCCTAAATCATCATACATGATTGGACTTAGGACACATCCCTTTCAGTTCCCTGTCCTGGTCTTTCATTTAGGTGCCATATTCTGGTGATAAGACAAGCAATTCATTTAATAATCTGCTAAACAGACTTATAATCAATAAGTATAAAAAATAATTTAAACTTTTTACTGGAACAAGAAATGTAAACATATAAACTTCTCTATTTTCTCTTTTTTTTCAACCCTGTTCTACACACCATCATTACCAAATAATTTGATCTTCCTTTCACAGGTCAAACATAATATGGAAATATGAAAAAGGACTACATGATATATAAGGAAATGTAAATAATGCAGAAACTGAATAATGAATCTGAAATTTAAACAAAAGAAGTCTACAGAAGGGTTTATTTTATATATAACCAGCACACCAGTAGCAGGGGTGAATGCTTGATACAGGGTACCTCATACTACAAATTATTATTTTATATATCTAACAAACCAAAAGTGCGAGGTATACACACCTAACCCCACCATTATAGTCTACAACATGCCTCTATATACATATCATACATATCTCACATCTAACATCTCTCAGAGTAATCAAGTCGTCAAGGATCCATCTGAGCTCCCGATCCCGCCTCCTGTCAGAGTGCAACTAGTATAGCCCTATCAATCCTAACTGCATGACGATAATACGCACAAGAGTAATCACCGCCATAAACCAATGTCTCTATCTTGCAAGTAGCAGCCCTGTCAATGTTCCTGATCCTCTCATGAAGAAAATAGTCTGGCTCCAAAGCTGCTATATAGACCTACCTCTCGTCGATCAATCACACCCAATATCTCCGCACACTGGGCTCTCTAAGAGTTATGTACCTCACTTAGATGAGCATAATGTCGATAAGGAACAATATGTGGCTCCCTAATATGGCCTATTGATGCCCATGAACTAGCTCCAATTGCCTCTTCTATCCCCTATTGTGCTATATTTGGACCTGGGTTTAAAGGTATGTCCTGGTCGACCGACGACGCCAAATATACCCTTGAGGATTACATTTGAAACATGTGACTTTGGCTTATACACACCCCTGTATACTTTCGGCCGCAAATCTTGCATTCTGGCAATGGTAATTTGGAAACGATTTCCTTGCCCTCTATTCCCCTGATTTGGCCTTCTAAAATTTATATTTGTCTTATATTGAAAACCCGGCTTCTTATTAAACCTTTCCTTGTCCCCTTTCTTTTTATGACATCTCACTTTCACCTTCAGTGATCATGGCCTTTTGAACAACTGTGGTATACATCATTAACTCAAAAACTGCCACTCCACTTTGAATCCATGACTTTAATCCTTGTTGAAATATTTTTGCTTGCTTCTTCTCCATATCCACCCGATCCGGCACAAACCTGGATAACTTAGTAAACATCACTTAATATTCTGCCATTGTCAAATTCCCTTGTTTTAATTCCAAAAACTTCAGCTCCATCTAATTTTTTATATAACACAGAAAATACTTTTCTAAACATAGTTCAGTAAATCCTTTTCCAGGTAACAATCTCAGTCCCCTTTAAGGAATTTTTCGATTCCCACCAATAATTGGCTTCACCCCTTACAAAATAACTAGTGAATTCAGTTTTTTGGTATGTCCCAACCTTTACTGATGCAAAAGCTTTTTCAATCTCTTTCAACTAAGTCCTAGCCTTAGTTGGATCCGCAGAACCCTCAAAATCTAGTGGCTTCACTGCTTCGAATTGCTTAAAAGTAACAGCAGGTATGACTTGTTGTGGTAGTTGTGGGTTTTGTTGTTGTTGTGGTAACAATTGTTGTTATTGAAATTTTTGTTGTTGGTGTATCGGTTGCTACATCATAGCCATTTGTTGTTGCATAAGGTTTAACATTTGGGTCATAGATGGGTTAGTATGATCCTCAGGGTCATTATTCGTGTTCCCTGTCCTGGTCTTTCATTTAGGTGCCATATTCTGGTGATAAGACAAGCAATTCATTTAATAATCTGCTAAACAAACTTATAATCAATAAGTATAAAAAATAATTTAAACTTTTTACTGGAACAAGAAATGTAAACATATAAACTTCTCTATTTTCTCTTTTTTTCAACCCTGTTCCACACACCATCATTACCAAATAATTTGATCTTCCTCTCACAGGTCAAACATAATATGGAAATATGAAAAAGGACTACATGATATATAGGGAAATGTAAATAATGCAGAAACTGAATAATGAATCTGAAATTTAAACAAAAGAAGTCTATAGAACGGTTTATTTTATATATAACCAGCACACCAGCAGCAGGTATGAATGCTTGATACAAGGTACCTCATACTACAAACTATTATTTGATATATATAACAAACTAAAAGTGCGAGGTATACACAGCTAACCCCACCATTACAGTCTACAACATGCCTCTATATACATATCATACATATCTCACATCTAACATCTCTCAGAGTAATCAAGTCGTCAAGGATCCAGCTGAGCTCCCGATCCCACCTCTTGTCAGAGTGCAACTAGTATAGCCCTAGAAATCCTAACTGCATGACGATAATACGCACAAGAGTAATCACCGCCATAAACCAATGTCTCTATCTCGCAAGTAGCACCTCTGTCAATGTTCCTGATCCTCTCATGAAGAAAATAGTCTGGCTCCAAAGCTGCTCTATAGACCTACCTCTCGTCGATCAATCATACCCAATATCTCCGCACACTGGGCTCTCTAAAAGTTATGTACCTCACTCAGATGAGCATAATGTCGATAAGGAACAATACGTGGCTCCCTAATATGGCCTATTGATGCCCATGAACTAGCTCCAATTGCCTCTTCTATCCCCTGCTGTGCTATATTTGGACCTGGGTTTAAAGGTATGTCCTGGTCGACCGACTGATCCACCTCTTGTGCCTCCCCTATTTTCTCCATAACTGGCATCTGAAATGCTATAGGAGCTGGTGCAAATATATGTAGAGGGGCTACAGGGGCCGAAACAGGTGCTATCAGGGCTGGATGGATAGGTATAAGCTCACGTCAGTGGCGCTCCGATGAAGTCTCCATCTACTAAAATAATCATGGTATAAAAAAAAATTAACCGTCTATTTCGAAAATCCATCAAAATTCTAACTTTTCCAACAATATTCTTACATCCCCTAAAATAACTCAATATGAGCCTTTATAATTCTATTCCTATTTCATGTAATCTTCTTATCCTATCTTAATTCTGTTATTCTTATTTTAGAGACCAAAACCTATAGCTCTGATGTCAACCTATAACACCCTCCAAATCTAGGGTCTAGATTTGGGGGTTACTTGCTAAATATAAACATAAATCAACCTGTATAATATATCTAAATAAACATGCATCTGACCCCATCTAAATACTAAGGATCGATCTCAGGTTTTGGTATGAAATAAGAAGACAAACATCACTATTATTACATTCCAACTTATATTCTCAACACAACTCTGATAAGAAACACATTACAACCCAAAAGTCTCATTAAATTTTACAACTAGTTCAATTTTAACATACACATATACTACATAAAATACACCTAGGAAGGTAACTCAAAGCTCTCCTCCTGAATTGGTGTTAACACCTTTGGTTCCAGAGGTTCTCGTCTTTTCACTCGCTTCTTTACCACTCGAGTATGAACAGACTTCATTCTCTAGCTGAATTGAAAGATAAAGGGAGTAAAACGAGTATGATCCATGATTTCTCAGCAAATCCACATTATATATGACACTATATATGTACAAGTATCAACAAAGGTAAAACAGGTGAATCTGATAAAGAATAATTACGTAATCTCAATGAATATCTGTTTACTTTTGCAATAAAAAAAAATGTCGCTAACGACAATCAACGATAAAACGGAATGGCACTACTAGATAAAACACCTTAGAAATCGGTTAAAACAGATGTCTATGTAAAAAATGTATGATGTCTTCGCGACTGATGTTAAAGATATTTTCTCATAGACATCGGTTAAAAACCGATGTCTAAGTAATCTTACACAACGTTTTTGGGAAATTTCTGATGTCTAATTCATATTCTTGTTATCTAATTGAGTAATGTCAAGTTCAGAAATGCAATATTAGGACGATTAGGCCTATTTAAAACTATAGCACATAAGCAATATTTTTGAATTAACATCGATTACAAATAAAAAACCAATGTGTCATACCTGTTAGACATCAGTTATTTCTAAAGAACCGATGTCAATTTGAACAATAGACATCGATTGTTTTCTAAATAACCGATGTCAATTTGAACAATAGACATCGATTTTTTTCTAAATAACCGATGTTAATATGATAAATAGACATCGGTAGTTTATTTTTGAATCGATGTTATTGCCCTGTTTACATGTGTAATATTCCTTTATAAACATCGAATATTTTGTTTTGACTGATGTCTTTGTGATTTTAAGACATTGCTTTTATACATATAAACTAATGTGTATTTATGGTTTTTAACAATGGTTCTAAAAACAGGAAACAACCCTCCTGCAATAAATTTTAAAATACATGTACATGAATATCTCTAGCCGTAATTACGTTTACTCAAGTAAATATTAACAAGTTTATATGAATTACATTTGGTCACACCTATAATACAAGAGCTACTACATATTTGTTATCAGACTACTACTAGTATACTTTGTCAAATCATTAAGACACTACTAAATCTGATCTTTTATGTATACTTAAAAGTGAGAGCATAAAAAGTAAATAATTACTACTATAATTCATAACATAGTAGTTCTCTTGCATGTTGACCCCATTATGTGTTCTCTTCATATAGACCCACCAACTCCAACCAACACAAAAAAAAACTCCAGAAAAAACAAAACAAAAACAAACCAAGCAAACCTAACCTCCTCCCCTACACCCATCTAGAGACGATCTTCTTCAAAAAGTAAATCCAAGAAAACCAAACAAGACAAGCAGCAACAAATAGCAGCTTCGAAACTCCCAACTCCACGCAGCTCCATATATACCTGCACTCGAGCAACCACACCCCGCAACAAAAAGGCAGCCCCAGACAAAGCAATGATTCTCCTGAGACGTAATGTTGCCTATTTCAACTGGTATATTCCCACTTGGCCTGTTCCACATGCAATCCCTGATTGAACAATGATGGATGCTTATTTTTAGATTATAGAAATAGATTAAGCAATTTGAACTTAATATTTCAGAAGCTCAACAACTATCATCAAAAAGAAGCAGAAGGTAAAATTGATAAGAATTTATGTGTCAGTTTCAATATATTGATTAGGCCATATATGATGTACAATTGGAGATGGAAGCTGAAACATAGCGTGCCTTATATTTTAAACGGACAAAATCATTAGCCATCACAGGCCAGCAGCTACAATTTAATCATTATTGAACTGTATTCAAAAATTTAAAGCAGCTGTATTTGGCTATCCTTTTGATAGTTCAAAAATTAAGAAACAATAGTATGCAACATTTCCCTTCTGTATGTGCAAATTGCGCAAATGGGCTTTCTATCAGGATTTATAAACTTTAACCTCGTCAGCAGAACAAACAGTTTTACATTTTAAATAAAGACTTCTGCTTTTGATCCTTAGGTATCAGCATCATATAGGCTTGCAATGTTGCATCTATCTAGTAAACTTTTGCAACTTATTGGTTGGATTCACAGCCCTGTCATATCAACTTGTTATATTTGAGTAAATAAAACAATTTTCCAACACATTAACATCTTGTTCATTTTAATCAAGCATAAAATACACATACAATTTTAATGTCAATGCTTTCTCAAATTGCATAGAAAATATAATTACAGAAAGAGTGAGATCTTTATCATAGATACCTGTCCTGAGATATTTAGGTGCAGCGCAGCTTTCGGTTCCCATTACACTTTTTGTGACATGTGCATCAACACCTTGAGGACCATCCAACAGCTATCTTAAAATCAACGACCTTAGCACTATAATCCTGATAATTTGATAGAATTACCATACTTGAAAAAACAATAAACCTCTAAGTCTTTGACAAAATGAAAAAACAACCACTGAACATTATTGGGCCCTTTCTCACATTTCTGTAAGGTTCCACTCATGCTCAAAAGGCTATTATTCATTTATGGTATGGCGAATCATCAGAAAGCTTCCCACATGATTGAGTTTTCTTTGCATGAATATGTTGACAATCACTGGATGCAATAAGCTTAGGCTAACCAGTTGGATTACAGTTCACCTTAGGATAGTTCAGTTGTTTACAACTTTTATAGTCGATCATATTCCTAGAAGATCGTTTTCTACCACCTGGACCTTACAATTTCTTTTATGTTGAGAACTACTTGTACTATATTTTCCAAAGCTCTTCAATTTATGGCTTCTACTAATGCCTTCTTTTTCATTTAGCAGAACAAGAACATCAACAACAGACATGCTCTTATTAGCCAGTTGCATAGGCTCTACCCCATCCATTGAAGTATAGACATTCCCCGAACAGTGTCTTTTTGGTACCAAGATCCCGATAAACCTTTTCTCTTTTTATATTGGGTTTTCACGAATTTGATATGTTGATCAGATCACTTACCTTATCCAAATTTTGATTTTGAGTACTGTGCTCAGCTACCTCTTTAGAATCAATACAAGTTTGTATTTCTTCTCTTTTCTAAATCAGCGACCTTGGCACTATAATCCTCATAATTTATAATTCAGGAATGAGACAATAGCTTTTATAGATGGTTTTTTTAAAAAAAAATAAAAATCCAGAAGAACATACAGAGTCTAACAGAATGTTAGAAGCTTTGAAGTCATGATAGATCATGGGAGCTTCTTCGTAGTGGAGAAAGGCGAGGCCTTTTGCAGCATCAACTAAAATCTTCAACCTTGTCAACCATGGCAATGAAACAGAGTACTCTGCATATCAAACATAAATATCAGTAAGATCTAACTGAATATACAACCAATGAAGTGCATAGATTAGTATAAACATACTGCTAAACAAATGATTATCGAGATTTTCTCTGGCAATAAATTCATAGACAAGAAGCCTGTGCTCATCTTCACATCAATAACCAATCAACTTCACAAGATGGGGATGTGTCAATTGGTCAATCAGAAAAAAAGGGAATAGTCGAAGAAAAAATACTTGACTTTGCAATGGAAGAACACTTTACATTAAAAGAGAAAGGATCTTAGGGCCTAACACTGATGCCAACTTCTCTCAAATGAAGTTTTTTCTATGTTAACAAGCTAAAACATGCAACATTTTAAACAAGCTCTTCTATTTCAATTTAATCTGCAGGGAAAACTAGAGCTAAACCATTAATTAAACTATAACAGAATTCATATAAAGAAAACAGTAACCCTTCATATTAATCAAGAATACTATTGATAAGGTCCATAGAGCTGTCTTTAAAAAAGGCTCAAGTGGCTTGTATTTGTATATCTTTTGACTAAAAATAGCTAAGCTAATAAGAAATAAACACTGAATCCAAGATGATTGAAGATAAAGTTGATTTTTTTAATCAATACATCCACACCCAAACCCTAAATTTCAATTAAAGTCAACCAAATTCCTATCTTCAATTCTCAACAAAACACGAAACGCAAGTAAACATCTCCCAAACTCGAGTTAAAACCCTCAACAACAACCAAGAACCAAAACAAAAAACACCCTTCAATTAAACTGGCTAACCAAGTAATAAACTGATTCCAATATCAAGATTAAAATGATTTATTTGAAGAATCAAATATCATGGTCTAATAATTTTTAAGCAATATATCAAAAACCCACACACCAAATTTCAGTATTAGTCAACAAAGTATCAAAATTAAAACCTGTTAAATACTTCAAGAACTAAAACAAAAAACGCCCGTTAATCACCAAAAAGCACAGAAAATTAGAAAGTCAACATAGAGTTGTCTTGGTATATATTATCTAAAATAGATATGTCCATATCGAATGTTGAGTAGTAGTGCTCCACAAATGCCTTTGATACTGCATCTTCAATCGCCTGTTAACTCGAACATAATAGAATGAAATCATCAAAGGAAAAAATATCATAACATTTATGCATATATATAAATCGTGAAACCGCTCATTGGCCACTATTGAAGGATGAAGACAAATTTTCAATTCAATTATCTTAAACCTAATTGAACCTAATTAAAAAAAAACCTGTTCAGAAATTAGGGTTTCTCGTAGATGGAGTTTGAGTAATTGAAGGTTTTCTTCAATTCGGGGTTTAATTGAAACCATATATACTTGCAATCAACAAATATGGTGTGTGTGTGAGAGAGAGAACCAGAGAGATGGAAGAGAGAGAGACCAGAATGAACTGAGAGAGAGAGAGAGTGAGAGAGAGAGAGCAGAGTGAGAGAGAGAGAGACAGGAAAAGAATTTGGTAATGGGGAAACAGGTTTTTTTGGTTAGGGGGGATATTTGGGAAATAAAAAAGGGAAAGTTTTCGTGTGTTTTTATTAATTTTTTTAAGTTAATCACTGACAACGGTTGTAAACTAAAACCGATGTCTAAAAGAAAACGACATCGGTTATATCAAAAACCGATGTCTAGCTGACATTTTTTATTTTTGAAAAATAACTATAGACAACGGTTAATTTTCTAACCGATGTCTAATAAAAGAAGTAACATCGCTTAAAATTTATTTGATGTCTAAAATGTCTTTAACATCGGCCATTTAAGCAACCGATGTCTAAGGATCGATGTCTATTGATAGAATTCTAGTAGTGAGTTGCAATTTCTATGATCCCTATATCGAGGATAGTGATCGTTCATATGAAGAGGAGATCGCCCCAAGAAGGGTGCAGCTGATTGATGAACCTGTTTTTAAAGGGCATTTTTAGCCCCGAAGACGTGAAAGGATGAATTCCCAAATCATAAAGAAGAGGAACTGTGCTCATGAAGTACACATCCGAAAATCCTAAAAAGATCTGAAATCATGAAGCAATCAATATCTACCAGCCACAACTCAAGTTATCGTGTCACACCCCCAACTTAAATAGCAAAATAAATATAGTTATTACATCATTTTAATGAGTATTATACAACCATAATCCAAGATCTTACAGTTTAGGGTATGGAACAGCCCAACACTACCAACTATTACATCTGACTACAAATACCGAGTCCTCACACAACTATTATTACTTATTCTACCTGAGCTCGAACATAAGCGTCAGCATCACAGGTCTTACGGGCAGTCTGCTTGAATCTAACCATGGCTGCTAGCTGTAATATCAGGGTAAAGCAAGAAGTGAGCCAAAAGCTCAACAAGTGCTAACAATACAACGCAAAGCATAAATCGAGATATACCTTTAGGAATGACAATGGAATGGCATAATCAATGATAATTGAGAGATAAAACTTATGTGAGTTGGCATCATTTTGCTTGCATCAAAACAAATTTTTAAAACCATTCTTAATCAAAATCATTTTATGACGCTACGGATTACAGCCGGTGATCAGCCGCGAAGTAATCCCGAACCTCGCTGGGTTCTAAAACATTATTGGGAATCCCTAGGCAACTTTTAAGCCTAATATAAGTGTGGAAAGGACTCGCGTCTCAGTCCAGATCCACCATTCAAGAAAACATTTGTCCCCCTTTGGGACTGAAAAATCCACGTTTTAATCATTTTAAAAACTGATGCCGATTTATGACAAAATCTCTTTCGACTGTAATTATTTTTATCAAGGGATTATAGATCAACTTGAAACACTGGAAATATGACACTAAATCTCAGGGCCATGATCTACTAGACTTTACTATATTAGGGTAATTGAGAGGTTTCCATAAACAAGAACTTAGACAAGGAAATTAAGCAAGGCTATTGGATAATATGAAGGAGTAATGCCAAACTAGGCTTAAAGCAATGGTTGTAGACAAGGTATAGGTATTAGAACATCAAGAAGATAAGCATCACTGGTTCCAATAGGATAGAGGTGCTAAAATATAAAGGAAGTGATCATCAGCTCAAGATATAACAGGGTATCAAGCTTTAGGGTAAGGATAGGGTTATCAAACAATCATGAATGAATTTAAGAAAAGATTGGCTTTTAGGTATCAAGATAAAGTTTCTATCGAGGCTATTTCAAGAGTTGAATCAAAGCATCAGGGTGCAACATCAAGATTTCTCAGGGATCAGTAGCATGATAAACAAAAGGATCAATAAGATATTATAACGCATCTCTAATTTATCATGGCATTAAACTATCATGAAAGACTTTTGAACTACTTGCAATACGTACTCGAGGGTTCATGGCATCTCTATGTAACTCAAAGATAAACAAAAGATACTCTTGATTTAAATATATCAAAATGACTCAGGATAATTGCATCGATATATATGAACTGTTTACAGTAAATGCGAAGGTCAAGTTGAATCACTTGCCTTGAGATAGACTGGTCTGATCTGACTAGTAGGAGCAACAACTGGAGCTTCACTCGACTTTTATGGCAAGTTTTCCCTCGTCTCGAGATCCTACACAATAATAATAATCCTCATTATAATATATTCTTACCATCTTAACCTATTTACAACCCGAAATTAAACATGGATGGCACTTAGGCCTATACGCACTTAATTCATATCCACCTTTATATTTTCAAATGCACACACGTAGCCACATAATCACATATCGTATATTAATACCAAATAACATCATATACACCATAATGCCACACTAGGCTTGGATGATCTCGACTCACCACTTAAGTTACTTGGTCGCTAACTAAACGAAGTCTTCGAATTTGGGCTTCCTAACTCAATGTGCCTTTCCTAAATTATCCAAAACCTATTGACCCTCACTTGTGCCTTTTGTTCTACTGACCTTACACTATCTTACAACTATGGTGGTCGACCTAATACTCACTTCTAAGTGTCCTAAAACTATGTGATAAGTGAAAGTGCTCACTGGTGCAAATTTCAGAATGGTAACTAAGGTTTCTTGAGTGCATTAGACACTCTTAAACTACAAGTTTTTCTTCAAAATTTTTACACAAGACTCTCCTGACCTAAGGGCATCTCATAAGCTTGATGTGGCTCAAAGGCCTGGCTTGGGCCTTCTTGGGCCTAAGCTAAAAGTCCAAGGTTCCCCTGTTTTTCTGGGCAGAAAATGCCCTGACTTGAATTAACTTGTGACACATGGTTCTAGCTCATATCCTATGAACTATGGTTGGAAAAACTTCTCTGACATACCCTCTAACTAAGGCCCAATTGGGCCTAATGAGGGCCTACCCATGACATGGCCAAATCTCCCTATTTCTAAGTTGCAACAAAACTGTCCCCTGCTGGACAGATTTTGTTATTCTACTTGTGCACCTAACCAAATGACATGCAAACCTCCAACCAACTCCTAAAACCTATTATATACTCCTCATACTAACTTCTGGTGGCTTGGGCCTCAAAGTGCACATCAATGACATGGTCAAAACTCACTCTAAACTCAGGGTACTAAACTGATTTTTCTGCAGAAACTATAACTCTCATTTTCCAAGGTTTTGACTTGACAAACCCAATTATCAACAACTAAATACTTAAACCAAGACCTATACTTGGTGTTCTACTGAACTAACTCCCTTTTTCTCAAAATACCCTTGGTGAGATCATCCTTACCTATGGTGCAACTATGGCAAAATAAAAGAGACTACTCTTTACAAATCATAAACCTTTATGCTTTTGAAACAACAAGATATATATTTTTTATAAAAGATAACCACAAATTATTACCATGCAACAAGAAGCATAAATCCATATTATCACATTATTCCTACTGAAATTAAGGCTCACTAACAAAATCTTTTCCAAATGATCAAAATCTTACAACAAACTAAGAGAATTCCACATGCATGCATGCCTTCGGGTTTTTCAAACCAAACAACATATTTTCTACATATATTCCATCTTAAAATTGACATGCAAGCCTAGCATAAGGTATACCTAGATGATCACTTAGCATGCAAGGAGTTTTATCAAATTTTCACCACCAAATTCAAGTCATTATCACATAAACATGCAAAAATTGAACAAAATAACAAGGATGATTTCAAGGACCATTCATTCGGCTCCCATATGGTCATGGCCGAATGAAATGGATGGAAATGGCCATTAAATCATCAAGAGTTTCCTTCTCAAGACTTGGCACTTATCCATTCATTGTAGTCCTCTCAAAAACAACCTTAAATCCATAAGAATCAAGATTGTATTTTGAGTTTCACTAAAACCTTTACATGCAACCCTTAAACTTAAACTTTCTACTCAAAATTCTTTGAAATATGAATGATCATGGTATGGGAGATAACATTTACTTGTATAAAGAGTAGAAGCTTGGTGGAGAAATGAAGAAAAATGGGGAGGGGTGGCTCTCGGCTAAAAACCCGAGAGTGAGAGAGAGAGAGCCGAGAGTGAGGGAGGAGGAGGGAGAGAAGAATGAGTGTGGTGTGGGTGATGAGTAAAATGATCATGACTTTGCTTGTCTTATGGTTTTTGTATTGGCAAAAGTGAGTGGAATTAGGAATTGTCATGATTAGCCTTCCACTTGAACTTGGTTGAATTTGCATGCAAGGGTAAAGAAGGTATTTGGCTAGGAAATAAGAGTTAGTGGGGTGGTTATTGACTCTTTAGCCCTTTTGGAATGTATGGAAGGAATTTGCATGCAAGGATAACTATGTAATTTGCTAATTATATTTATAAAGATTTATTTTTATAAAATAAAACACAAGTTCAAAAATTATAAAATTTATACCATAAAATAACTTGGATTTTTAGAGACTTTATAAAATCACTTTTAAAATTTGTGAACAAAATATCTTTTAAAAGAAAATTTTTCCAAAGCTTAGAATATTCCTTATAAATTAAAAATAAAGAAATTAAGTAAACTCTTGCTTTGAAAAATCATATACTACACAAAGCAAATTTATAATGCAGAAATTTTTACTCACACTAGCGTACAATCATTGAATATATTTTTATTTAACTTAATATTATTCACAAATAATATTACATAAAATGCCGGTCGTAACATCCTCTCCCCCTTAAGGGATTCTGTCCCCAGAATCTAAGAGAACAGATGAGGATACCGGGAACGCATATCAGACTCTAACTCCCAAGTCGACTCTTCGACCTTAGGGTTCCTCCAAAGTACTTTTACTAACTTTACTGATTTATTTCTAAGACTCTTTACTTGCCAGTCGAGTACTTTAACCGGTTGCTCCACAAATGACAGGTCTGCCTGAATTTCTACAGGTTCATATTCTATCACATGGCTAGCGTCAGGATTGTACTTCTTAAGCAACGACACATGGAACACATTATGCACATGCTGATACTGAGGTGGTAAGGCCAACTCGTAGGCCACCTTTCCTACTTGACTCAAAATCTCAAAAGGACCTACGTATCTAGGTGCTAACTTCCCTTTCTTGCCAAATCTGATCAACCCTTTTCTAGGTGACACTTTTAGCAACACAGCTTTGCCAATTTGGAATTGAACATCCTTACGCGCTGGATCTGCATACTTCCTCTGTCTATCTTGAGCAGCAAGCAACCTTTTCTGAATTAACTTGACTGAGTCATGCAACTGTTGTACCAATTCTGAGCCGAGAATTCTTCCTTCTCCTACTTCATCCCAACTTGTTGGTGATCTACATTTTCGCCCGTACAAAGCTTCATATGGTGGCATGCCGATACTGGAATGATAGCTGTTGTTATATGAAAATTCAATTAATGGCAGGTGGTCGTCCCAACTTCCAGCAAAATCGATTGCACAACTGCGCAACATGTCTTCAATTGTTTGAATTGTTCTTTCACTCTGGCCATCAGTCTGCGGGTGATACGCCGTGCTCATATTCAACTTCGTGCCAAGACATTCCTGGAATTGCTTCCAGAATCTTGAGTTAAATCGGGGATCTCTGTCTGAAACTATTGATACAGGTACTCCATGCCTTAATACGATTTCGTGCACATACAGATGAACCAACTTGTCCAGTGACGACTTCTCATTTATTGGAAGGAAATGCGCCGACTTTGTAAGACGATCAATTATAACCCATATTGCGTCATGTCCGGACTTTGTTCGCGGTAGTCCTACTATAAAGTCCATAGCGATGTTTTCCCATTTCCATTCTGGAATCTTCAGGGGCTGAATTAATCCGCTTGGTCGTTGATGTTCTGCCTTTACTTTCTGACAGGTATAGCACTTCGCAACCCATTCTGCCACGTCTCTTTTCATATTTGGCCACCAAAAGTTCTTCTTTAAGTCTTGATACATCTTGGTGCTTCCCGGGTGGATTGAAAATTTCGAATGGTGGGCTTCATGGAGGATCTCATTCTTTAATTCAGATACATGGGGAATCCATATTCTGGATGAAAACCTTAGTATTCCTTGCTCATCCCTTTTAGTATTAATCTCTTCTCCAGATAACTGATTTTTCTCTTTTTCCATTACTTCCTCTTGATACTTCTTTATCTTTTCCAGTAGTGTTGGCTGAAAGGTCATTGCATGACAAACTTCTTTGACTTCCCCATAAGCACAAAATTCCAATTCAAATTTTCCGAATTCTTCAGATAACTCTTTTGATGTTATCATTGCATTCAATCTTTCCTTCCGACCCAGCGCATCGGCCACTACGTTCGCCTTTCCAGGATGGTAATTTATCGAACAGTCATAGTCCTTAATCAATTCCAGCCATCTCCTCTGCCTCATATTAAGCTCTTTCTGAGTAAAAATGTATTTTAAACTCTTGTGATCCGTGTAGATTTCACACTTTTCTCCATAGAGATAGTGTCTCCAAATCTTGAGTGCGAACACTATGGCGGCTAGTTCCAAGTCATGCGTCGGATACTTTAACTCGTGTGGCTTCAACTGTCTTGACGCATATGCTATTACCTTACTGTGTTGCATCAACACACAACCCAAACCCTTATGTGAAGCGTCGCTGAATATTACAAAATTCCCTTGATCATCTGGAAGTACTAACACCGGAGCTGTTACCAACTTCTGTTTTAACTCTTGAAAGCTATTTTCACATTCTGCATTCCATTCAAACTTTTGATTCTTTCTGGTTAACTTGGTCAATGGTGTGGCGATCTTCGAGAAATCCTTGACGAATCTTCTATAGTATCCGGCCAATCCTAGAAAACTTCGCACTTCCGTAGGAGTCCTTGGCCTCTCCCAACTCATAACTGCATCAATCTTTGCCGGATCCACTTTAATTCCATCATTTCCAATAACATGCCCCAAAAATTGAACTTCCTTTAACCAAAACTCACATTTGGTAAACTTGGCATACAACTTCTCTTGTCGGAGTATCTCCAAGGCTATCCAGAGATGCTGCATATGTTCTTCTTCCGATTTAGAATAAATAAGGATGTCATCAATAAATACCACGACAAATTTATCCAAATACTTCTTAAATACCCGATTCATCAGATCCATGAATGCGGCCGGGGCGTTGGTCAATCCAAACGGCATTACTAGGAATTCATAATGCCCATATCTGGTCCTAAATGCGGTCTTGGGAATATCTTCTTCCTTGATCTTTAATTGGTGGTATCCCGATCTCAAGTCAATCTTCGAAAAACATTTTGCTCCCTTTAACTGATCAAAAAGGTCATCTATCCTTGGTAGCGGGTAGCGGTTCTTGATCGTTACTTTATTCAACTCCCGGTAATCTATGCATAGACGCATACTCCCATCTTTCTTCTTTACAAAGAGAACAGGTGCTCCCCATGGCGACGTACTTGGTCGTATCACTCCCTTATCCAATAATTCTTGTAGCTGGCTCGCCAACTCTTTCATTTCTGCTGGTGCCATCCTATACGGAGCCTTTGAAACTGGTTCCGTGCCTGGAGCAAGGTTGATCTCGAACTCAATTTGTCGATCTGGTGGTAAGCCTGGTAGTTCGTCGGGAAACACATCGGGGAACTCATTAACTACAGGAATATCTTCCATGCTGGGGCTGCCTCTCTCTGAATCCACTACATATGCTAGGAACGACTCACAACCTTTTCTAAGTAACTTCTTAGCCTGAATAATTGTAAGAAATAGTCGCTCTTGCCTCTGTCCCTTAAATACTACCTTCTCTCCACTCTTCGTCTTTAAATACACTCTCTTGGTCTTACAATTTATCTGCGCGCTATTCTCTCCTAACCAATCCATTCCTAAGATTATATCAAACTCTCCCAGCTTGAAGAGTATCAAGTCGGCCGAGAACTTATATCCCGAAATATCAATCTCACATTTTGGACAAAATTGATTCACAGGAATCTTCTCTTGGTTCGCAATTACCACATTTACTACCTCACTCATAACCGTTTTATCACATTGGATCTTATCAACAAAAGATTCTGATATGAAAGATCTTGTGGCTCCCGAATCAATCAATACTTTAGCTTTGACATTATTGAGTAAAAGTGTACCTGCTATCACCTCAGAATTCTGAACAGCATCTTTCATCTTTAGATCAAATGTCCTTGCTGTTGCTTGCGGGGTTGGTGCGGGTGGTGGAGGTAATGCCAATACCTCAGCTGGCACGCTTGCACTGGTACTTGCCACGTTCATCAGAGCTCTGACTGGTCCTGTTGCCTTACACTCCCTAGCCATGTGTCCAGTCTTCCCACATTTGTAGCACGTAACTCCTGGCTTCGGCATCTTGCACTCATTTGCCAAATGTCCCTTCTGATTGCACCTATAACAGGTCATACTCAGCTTATTGCATACTCCGGGGTGCCTTCTTCCATAGTGCTTGCATTCTGGCCTCTGGAACCTGTTTTCTCCAACTTGCCCTTGGCTTGCCTGATTGTTCCCTTCTGATTCTTGCCTTTTGCCCAAATTTCCTTTCCTTTGAAAATTTCCGCCCTTCTGGAAACCAATCCTCCTTACATTCCGATCTTGCGAACTTCCAGCTTCAGACTTTTCTCCATAAAATGGAACCTTCCTCTTCTTGTTATCCCTCTCTTTCCTTGACTGCATCCCATTATTCTCAATCAGAGCAGCTTTCTGTACTACTCCCGCATAAGTCTCAAGTTCAAACATAGCCACCCTATCTCTGATCCAAGGCTCCAATCCTTGCTGAAATTTCTTTGCTTTTTCTTCCTCAGTGCTGGTATACTTTGTCACAAATCTTGACAACTCAGTGAACTTCTTCTCATATTCCAGTACAGTCATGTTCCCTTGTTTTAACTCAAGAAATTTTAGCTCCATCTGATTCTGCATGTACTTAGGGTAATACTTGTCCAGAAATAACTTCTTAAATCTCTCCCAAGAAATCTGCTGAGTGACTTCCATAGCTTTTACTGATTCCCACCAATAAATGACTTCTCCCTTCAAGAAGTAAGTGGCATACAGCGTCTTCTGATCGTCCCCTAACTGTACCAACTCAAAAGCCCTTTCCATCTCCTTGATCCATGTGTTTGCTATCACTGGATCAGTGGTATCATGAAATACAGGTGGATTCACATTCTGAAAAGCCTTGAAAGTGACAATTTGTCTTGGTGGTACTGGTGGTTCAGGTGGTTGGTATGGCTCACGGTTATCTTGGTTTTCAATTTGTTGTTGAAGAGTTAGTTGTTGTTGAGCTATAGCATTGGTTTGCTGTTGCAAGGTTTCCAGTAGTTGAAGAATGTTTGGGTCTGTGGTGAAGGTGGTTGTTGGGTTCTTCTTTTTGGGAGGCATGATCCTGAAATAAGAGTTGTGTTATAACAAATATGAATGATAAAATGATTCGAGGGTATCGCATGGCATTCTTGTTTACGTATGGGGTCACGTTTCCAAATTAAGCAGTTATGATGATAAAAACATAAAATAACAGTTGAGAGCAAATGGAACAATAGCACATAATTATTGAAATTTTAAAGGTCACAGTACATAGGATTGGGACATAGTCTGATTCTAGAAATAACAGGCTTATTTAAAGGAAAGACGGAATCAACCGGGGATTCCATAGAGTCTGATAGTACAACAACATGAAAGGTAAATGGAAAGAACTAAGGCTCCACTCCATCTGAACGGGGCTTGGTAGTCTTTTCCTCTCGAAGCGTCTTCACAATGCTCTGGAGCTCATCCGCCACCATCTGAATGACATACTGGCTGGTACGGTCCCGGTGTACTGGCATCTCCTCAAGCTTAGTGTTGACGTACCCAACCAAGGTCTCAAGTCTCGCAATCATCTGCTCCTTGGGCTTCCCTTCATAGTTTCGGCTGTCCGGATACACGTTCTTCAGTCGGTCTATCAGTCGGTCGTACTTGCCCTGAAGCATATCGAACTCGCGCCTCAACTCAGCATACACGGAGAAAGCAATAGTGTCGTCCGACCCAGAGGATGACGAGGAATGCGCCCTTTGCTGACAACCAATAAGAGGAGTATTAATAATAATTTACTTTACCTACTCTCTCGCATAATATCTATAACCTACACACAAATCCTATAACCTATTTGGGCTGTCCAGGGACTCTAAACCGTAGCTCTGATACCAAAACCTGTCACACCCCCAACTTAAATAGCAAAATAAATATAGTTATTACATCATTTTAATGAGTATTATACAACCATAATCCAAGATCTTACAGTTTAGGGTATGGAACAGCCCAACACTACCAACTATTACATCTGACTACAAATACCGAGTCCTCACACAACTATTATTACTTATTCTACCTGAGCTCGAACATAAGCGTCAGCATCACAGGTCTTACGGGCAGTCTGCTTGAATCTAACCATGGCTGCTAGCTGTAATATCAGGGTAAAGCAAGAAGTGAGCCAAAAGCTCAACAAGTGCTAACAATACAACGCAAAGCATAAATCGAGATATACCTTTAGGAATGACAATGGAATGGCATAATCAATGATAATTGAGAGATAAAACTTATGTGAGTTGGCATCATTTTGCTTGCATCAAAACAAATTTTTAAAACCATTCTTAATCAAAATCATTTTATGACGCTACGGATTACAGCCGGTGATCAGCCGCGAAGTAATCCCGAACCTCGCTGGGTTCTAAAACATTATTGGGAATCCCTAGGCAACTTTTAAGCCTAATATAAGTGTGGAAAGGACTCGCGTCTCAGTCCAGATCCACCATTCAAGAAAACATTTGTCCCCCTTTGGGACTGAAAAATCCACGTTTTAATCATTTTAAAAACTGATGCCGATTTATGACAAAATCTCTTTCGACTGTAATTATTTTTATCAAGGGATTATAGATCAACTTGAAACACTGGAAATATGACACTAAATCTCAGGGCCATGATCTACTAGACTTTACTATATTAGGGTAATTGAGAGGTTTCCATAAACAAGAACTTAGACAAGGAAATTAAGCAAGGCTATTGGATAATATGAAGGAGTAATGCCAAACTAGGCTTAAAGCAATGGTTGTAGACAAGGTATAGGTATTAGAACATCAAGAAGATAAGCATCACTGGTTCCAATAGGATAGAGGTGCTAAAATATAAAGGAAGTGATCATCAGCTCAAGATATAACAGGGTATCAAGCTTTAGGGTAAGGATAGGGTTATCAAACAATCATGAATGAATTTAAGAAAAGATTGGCTTTTAGGTATCAAGATAAAGTTTCTATCGAGGCTATTTCAAGAGTTGAATCAAAGCATCAGGGTGCAACATCAAGATTTCTCAGGGATCAGTAGCATGATAAACAAAAGGATCAATAAGATATTATAACGCATCTCTAATTTATCATGGCATTAAACTATCATGAAAGACTTTTGAACTACTTGCAATACGTACTCGAGGGTTCATGGCATCTCTATGTAACTCAAAGATAAACAAAAGATACTCTTGATTTAAATATATCAAAATGACTCAGGATAATTGCATCGATATATATGAACTGTTTACAGTAAATGCGAAGGTCAAGTTGAATCACTTGCCTTGAGATAGACTGGTCTGGTCTGACTAGTAGGAGCAACAACTGGAGCTTCACTCGACTTTTATGGCAAGTTTTCCCTCGTCTCGAGATCCTACACAATAATAATAATCCTCATTATAATATATTCTTACCATCTTAACCTATTTACAACCCGAAATTAAACATGGATGGCACTTAGGCCTATACGCACTTAATTCATATCCACCTTTATATTTTCAAATGCACACACGTAGCCACATAATCACATATCGTATATTAATACCAAATAACATCATATACACCATAATGCCACACTAGGCTTGGATGATCTCGACTCACCACTTAAGTTACTTGGTCGCTAACTAAACGAAGTCTTCGAATTTGGGCTTCCTAACTCAATGTGCCTTTCCTAAATTATCCAAAACCTATTGACCCTCACTTGTGCCTTTTGTTCTACTGACCTTACACTATCTTACAACTATGGTGGTCGACCTAATACTCACTTCTAAGTGTCCTAAAACTATGTGATAAGTGAAAGTGCTCACTGGTGCAAATTTCAGAATGGTAACTAAGGTTTCTTGAGTGCATTAGACACTCTTAAACTACAAGTTTTTCTTCAAAATTTTTACACAAGACTCTCCTGACCTAAGGGCATCTCATAAGCTTGATGTGGCTCAAAGGCCTGGCTTGGGCCTTCTTGGGCCTAAGCTAAAAGTCCAAGGTTCCCCTGTTTTTCTGGGCAGAAAATGCCCTGACTTGAATTAACTTGTGACACATGGTTCTAGCTCATATCCTATGAACTATGGTTGGAAAAACTTCTCTGACATACCCTCTAACTAAGGCCCAATTGGGCCTAATGAGGGCCTACCCATGACATGGCCAAATCTCCCTATTTCTAAGTTGCAACAAAACTGTCCCCTGCTGGACAGATTTTGTTATTCTACTTGTGCACCTAACCAAATGACATGCAAACCTCCAACCAACTCCTAAAACCTATTATATACTCCTCATACTAACTTCTGGTGGCTTGGGCCTCAAAGTGCACATCAATGACATGGTCAAAACTCACTCTAAACTCAGGGTACTAAACTGATTTTTCTGCAGAAACTATAACTCTCATTTTCCAAGGTTTTGACTTGACAAACCCAATTATCAACAACTAAATACTTAAACCAAGACCTATACTTGGTGTTCTACTGAACTAACTCCCTTTTTCTCAAAATACCCTTGGTGAGATCATCCTTACCTATGGTGCAACTATGGCAAAATAAAAGAGACTACTCTTTACAAATCATAAACCTTTATGCTTTTGAAACAACAAGATATATATTTTTTATAAAAGATAACCACAAATTATTACCATGCAACAAGAAGCATAAATCCATATTATCACATTATTCCTACTGAAATTAAGGCTCACTAACAAAATCTTTTCCAAATGATCAAAATCTTACAACAAACTAAGAGAATTCCACATGCATGCATGCCTTCGGGTTTTTCAAACCAAACAACATATTTTCTACATATATTCCATCTTAAAATTGACATGCAAGCCTAGCATAAGGTATACCTAGATGATCACTTAGCATGCAAGGAGTTTTATCAAATTTTCACCACCAAATTCAAGTCATTATCACATAAACATGCAAAAATTGAACAAAATAACAAGGATGATTTCAAGGACCATTCATTCGGCTCCCATATGGTCATGGCCGAATGAAATGGATGGAAATGGCCATTAAATCATCAAGAGTTTCCTTCTCAAGACTTGGCACTTATCCATTCATTGTAGTCCTCTCAAAAACAACCTTAAATCCATAAGATATCGCTTCCATCATTGGAGTACCACAACTGTCAATCACAAAATCAAGAATTCGGTCCCATAGTTATGGGATTTCTTTTGACTCGAATGCCGATTCAAAGGAGCGATACCTAATCTCAAGGAATGTAAAACTAGGGGACAAAACCCCAATCGGATTTCGGATGTTAACAATTATGTTTTCATCTAGGGGAAATGCTCACCCACCTGACTGTAGTAAACTTCAGCATCGAACGTAGTAGGATTATGAATTTCGCTATTTGCAGGGCTGATCCTCATTCATAAAAGATTCCGAGATTTCTCTAGTTCCAATACCTAGGACAGTGATCGTCCATCTGATAAGGTGACCGAGCCACGAAGGAGACAACCAAACAAATAGCCCGTTTTCAGAATACGTTCTCAGTCTCGAGAGCGCAAAAGGATGATTCTTCAATTCATTGCAAAAAAGAATTCGAGCTCATGAGGAGCACATCAACAAGATTTAACAAGTTGGGAGATGCGTTAGGAAAAAACTTAATCTAATTTGAAGGGATGATTTAAGATCCCCAAATTCAAAAGATAGGATCCTCAAGTTTAAGGGTCAAATCCCCAATTTCAGATGGTAATTGAGACCTTAGCTCTACCAATGTCCTCCTTTCCCGAATCATGGATGATCCAGGATATTAATTTAAAGGTTATAACTAAGGAAGTGAAATTCAACATAAACCATGCAAAGGATATACACCCCCTTATATTCAAGGATTGAAACCTATCGATGACCAAATTTGTGATTATTCCAGTCCCTAGACAGAGGACGATGAAATATGAAGTGAGAATGATACTACTCCAAGAAGGCGACGTCCAGAAAGTGACCGACCAAAGAAAGATGTCCCAAGCCTCGAAGGCCTCAAGGACTGGAAGCTTAGGATGATGAAGATCGGATTTTCATCTCATCAAACTCATGATTTAATGGAGGATAAGATACCTGAAAAGGGAACAACAAACTCGACTACTTGCAAAATTTGGAAAGCCTGGATCCCGAGGGTCGATTCCCCGGTATAGTTGGTTTAAACGACCTTCCATGAAAAAGGAAGATGGAGATTCTAAGGGTTGATTCCAAAGATTTAATGCCCCTTTAGCCTGAATGATCCAATGTATCTCTTTACGAAAGAAACTACAAATACCTATATTTCAAGGAAGTTGAAGGTACCCCAATCTAGGCGTATGATGGATTCAGTAATCCGCATAACCATGTAGGAAAGTTTTCAAACTCTCTACTACAACAACCGATGCATAATTTTATAAAGTGCGTGACATTTTATTAAACCCCGGGGGGCATATCTCGATTATGGTGCAAAAGTGCATGAGCCACACTACATCCCCAAGAACATGAAACGAGGATAAAAAGAATCCTTGTATGACCTATACCGATTCAAAGAAAACCCATGATCAACATATAATTGAGTAATAGGATGTCAGTGATAGTCCAACAAGGAGCCTGGATGATGAACTTAAGTTATCGTTGACCCAAATCAATATGAAAAATAGACATATGTTGCAACAGCGGGGAGGTGAAAATAAATACCATGAAGAAGAATTTGGCCCCTGATAGGAGGCGATGTAGATAACAACTAGAAGCAAAAGGAGGATCAAAAGTATGGTGCTAAGGATAAATATCTCTGATGGAGATTCCCCCCCCAAGAAAGAACAACAGAGAACCGAAGTTCACCAAGCATGCACGTTTTAATGCTCCAGGAAGCCGAGTCTTGATAAATATAAAAAGATGAAGACTATAGATGGCCGATGCTACTGCGCACCAACCCTAAAAAGAGGAACAAGAATTTATATCCAAGATTTCATTAAGAGGATATCGATGATTGTCGTTAGCTAAGGAATAAAATTGAGTTCCTAGTCCAGAGAGGGTTCACCAAGATAGTGAAGGAAGCAATAAAGTGAAAGATTATAAATAATAGAGGGGAGAACATGATACTCTAGAGAAACACGCATCCCTGAGTACCGGTTATCAAAATGATCTTTAAAAGGCTAACGACTGATGGGACTTCATGAAGCTCAATGAAAGATTGTGCCCGAAATATAGTACACCGTAAGGAGCGATAATGGAAATGGCCACTAACTTTGATGATTCTGATTCGGAGGGGATGAAATTCCTCCATGAAGACCCAATGGTCATTACACTATAATATAAAACTCTGAATGATTCTTGGCAAATGGGACTCGCTAATTCCCAACTTGCCTTTTATGATATGTTTCCATGATTAAAGGGCTGAATGAGTCGGGGAGCATGTCCCCCCAAAAGAAGACGTGGAATTCCGTAAGTTCGACGAGCAATGAGGAAATTCAACAGCAGATATGATTCTTATCCACTTGTAACCGGAGTACAGTGAGAAAAACAAAGAGGAATTCTTGCCCTTGGCAGGCGAGAAACCACAAAATAGTAAGATAATTATAAGGATGACATTTCTAAGGTACCACTCCTCATTAACTTTGTAATATTATGTATCTTTTTGATGCTTTTATTTTGAGAAACTAGATGCCACCTACCAAAGGTTAGAAAGAAAAAATTTTTGAGCATTTATATTGAAAGACCATGAGAGTCTATGGTATAATGAAATTGAGAGCCTAGATAAGGCAGAATACATGAAACACCTCTGAGAGGGACTTAAAGTGCTGATGCACCACAAGGTAATGTTAAATCCCACAAGGTGTGCCTTCGAGGTAGGATCTTTAAATTTTTGGGCCACATCTCTGAGTGGGGAATCAAGGCCATGTTGATAAGATTCCTGGTTATGGAACCCTCATCTTTCATTAAGAACATAGAGTAACTAAAGAGTGCGATTTAGGAGAGGTTCATCTCCGAACCCAGTGACAAGTGTTTTCCCTTCTTCACGGTATTAAAGAAAGTAAAGGACCCTTTATGGATTGATGAAAGCCATGTAATCTTTGACAAATTGAAGAAGCAGAAAACCAGAACACCAGAAGAAGTACTAAATTTATACATGGAAAACTTAATTGTGTAATTAAGACTGGCCTCTGTGAGAAAAGACATGGAGGTTCAACAACCCATATGTTGGGACATTGAAAAATTATGTGAATAACTCTAGTATTGAGAAGTTGGCGTTAGCCATGACCACGGCATGGGGAAGTTAAACTGTATTTCCAAATGTGCAAAACTAGCCCCGGGGGGCACAATGCACAGCCCTGAGGCTGGTGGAAGGTGGTTTAAGTGGATAGCCGTGCCTAACGAATTTAGTATAAACATATACATTATTTAAGGTTCAAGATTTGACCAACTTCATGGTTGAATGTCCTATTGACAACCAAGAAGTCGGGGGCCGGATGAGATACCCTATGAGGGCAAGGAAACATGTAGGACAAGATAAAGATATCATACTGAAGTACCATTTGGTTCTCTATTTTAATGGAACATTAAAAACAAAAGTGAGTGTTGCAAATTCATGACGGATTAATGATATAGTTAACCTCGACATCAGATTTCTCAATAACGAATGACGAATTTGAAAATAAGGCCTCGATGGTCAGACTTGGTTTAGCTCGAACCTTGAGGGTTGAAAACCTCAAAGTCTATGGAGACTCAGTGTTGGTGATTTCTCAAGTAAATGGGGAATTCGAAACAAAGGATGAGAAAGGCATGCGAAGCCGTGAATAAATTCAATGGATGTTACGTAAAGTTACATCCTAGTGGAGGAAATCATGAAGGATAATGTCCTATTTGAGTTTGCATATTCAACGATAGAGATTTATAAATTTCGGAACCTGAAGCATGGATTCCAAGTTGATACCACCAGTAGGTGTGGAATATTGTTGGGTTAATTTTATGAAGGTTAACCTAGAAACTAGTGGTTGCCTAATGCATATGAGGTATGAAATCTATTGGAAAAGCGCCTAGGTACGCTCTGGTTGAGAGGAGTTAGGTAAGAAATTCTTTGTGATTCCATACTCGGAATACCTGGGACCCTAGAAGCGGAACTAACCTTGAAAGAAGTTCATCCATGAGCAGCACCCGGGATGCAGGGCTGACACAAAAAAAAGTAGTCGAGCAGAATTCAGCTCGAAAGGAGACTGAATCTTGACCGAAATATGGTTCAACCGGGCTGTCTAAATTAAAGATAAGTCGACCAGAAGGCTGGAGTTTTAGAATTAATAGATTCGTCAACAAGATATGAGAGACTTGTGAAGTCATGACTGAATTTGATGAATTCTACATCCTGAGGAAGTAAGACATGAGGGCCGTGACTGAAGAGATACAAAATTATACAAGAAGTTTGTACTTCTAAGTCTCAAAGACCCAAAAACTAATATAAAGCTGATAGCATCGATATGTGCGATGACTCATTTCCTGGAAGTCTAGACTCAAACTAGTCGGTGACCCGACGATGCCATGGAAGCATGAAAAATGCTGAAAAAAGCTTTGAAGCTTAATCCGATTGCAAGGACTTTATACAAGAAGTAGCTCGTGATTCCTTACCTGAAATGCCCGAGAACCCGAAAAAATGGAGTTGGTCTTAAAGGAATACATGAGAAGAAATGTGGGTTACGTTCCGGGTACAGGGCTGAGACTCAAAAATTACTTGTTGGAATTCTATTGGCTAAAAATGATGGTTGATGCCAAATATTACGAGAAGAAAGTATACTTGATGTTGGAAGGACACACATGTTGTTAGGAAATTTTATAAGATATTGATATTAACCAATTCCCATGTCTCATTTACAACGTATAAGATTGATACTCTTGATACAATCCCATAGCCAGTTCCCGAAGGTAGATCCTGACACAAAGAGGATTGAGGCTAAAACCCTTGGTTATATAACCAGCATCCAAGTGGCACAATTCCCGTAGAAAAGTGCGATATAAAGGTATGAACTCTCATGAATCCTAGTGATGGGTGATAGAAGACAGTACAACATCAATGATGTGAGAAGAGAGATAGTAAATCCTGCTCACAGGAAGTCGAGTAATCCTTGATGGACTGAAAGAGGGACGAATACTCGAGAATTGACTAGGCAGACATGCCACTTGCAAAGAAATGATATGAGTTATTCCATTCTTATTGGATGATAAATCTGAGGTTGTGATGCCATTATGAATCACTCAAACAACTCCAAAGGTTAAGGTCTTTGAGCCCGGGGAGAACGAGGAAGACATGACACATACTTTAGATTCACTGAAGCCAACACCGGGATTTTTGAGCATCTGAAACAAGTTTCGATGACTATAATGTAAGAGAAAAAGAAAGATTTCTTCAATAGAGAGACTTAGTCCTCGGAAAGATCAAGGCATCCTTAGTTGGGCAGAAAGGAAAGACAATACCTATTTTTGAAGAGTCATCCCTAAACATGAACATATTTGTGACAAGGATCCCACAAACTTGGAAACATTTTAAGAAAATCAGGTACTCGGCTCAATACACCTTAAACTCAAGGTTTAATCTAGTTGAGAATCTAAGTAGGATAACTCACCTGGTTGGACTAACTAGAAATAAGGCTCGTAAAGGCCACGTTGATTGAAGGCTAGTATAGGCCACTTTCCGTCCAAATTGAGGGATCAAGGCACGCAAAAAAAATGAAGATACCATCATTAGTTAGAGCTCGTAATAAGCTTCGATTCGGTATATTATATGCTCAAATCAGAGCAAAGAGCAAAAAGTTATGGCCATTAAAAGGCTGGTAACCCGTAATTCAGAGTTCCTGGTCTAAAAGACTAGGATTCCTGGTATACGAGGTCAGGATTCCTGTTCGAAAATCAATTCGACCAGAGTGTTGAAATAGCCCATAATCCGACGAGAGTGTTCATCGAAAAAGGGGAGAATCCTGGTCGAAAATCCATACGACTAGGATGACAAATCAGCTCATAGTTAGACCAGATTTCGGGTTAGGATTCCTGGTCTAAAGGACTAGGATTCCTGGTATACGGGGTCAGGATTCCTGGTCTAAAGGATTAGGATTCCTGGTATACGGGGTCAGGATTCCTGGTCGAAAATCAATTCGACCAGAGTGTTGAAATAGCCCATAATCCGACGAGAGTGTTCATCGAAAAAGGGGAGAATCCTGGTCGAAAATCCATACGACTAGGAAGACAAATCAGCTCATAGTTAGACCAGAGTTCTGGTCGAAATTCGACCAGAATGCATCCTGGGCTAAAATCAATTTGACCAGAATGCATCCTGGTCTAAAATCAGTTCGACCAGCATGCATCCAGGTCTAAAATCAGTTTGACCAGAATGCATCCTGGTCTAAAATCAGTTCGGCCAGGATGAAGGAATGACCCATAGTTTGATTAGAGTTATGGTCGAAATTTGACCAGGAGGCATCCTGGTCGAAATTAGACCAGGAGGCATCCTGGTCGAATTTTGAGCAGGAATAAAAAAATCACGAAAAATACTCGGAGGTACAGAATAATTCCTAAAATATTAGGAAAAATTACAGAATATACCCGGAGGTACGAAAAAATTCCTAAAATATTAGGAAAAATTATGAAAAATACCGGAGGTACAGAAAAATTCCTAAAATATTAGGAAAATTTACCAAAAATACCCGGAGGTACAGAATAATTTCTAAAATATTAGGAAAAATTATAAAAAATACCCGGAGCTACGAAACAATTCCTAAAATATTAGCAAAAATTATGAAAAATACCCGGAGGTACGGAAAAATTCCTAAAATATTAGGATAAACTATGAAAAATACCAGGATGTACGGAAAAATTCCTAAAAATTTAGGGAAAATATCTGCGAGTACGGAAAAATTTCTAAAAATTTAGAAAAATACATGTGAGTACAAGATAATCCCTGAAAATTAACGGAAAATACCATAAAATTCCTAAAAATAGGAATAAGGTAAGAAAATGAGTATGGAAAATTATATAAATTCCAGAAAATATCCTGAAGCCTCGGATAAGGCAAATCGTTCTAAACGTGTAGGTCGCTCCACACTTTACGCTAAAAACGATAACCCGGATATGGTAAGAGATAACCTAACTTCTACGAAATATCGAGTGTGTTTCCTACAATTTGGGGGAAAAATGATAGGGAATAAAAATAACCCTAATCGCGGAGTTAATGTCACATTAATTAGACCTGATTTGGTCAAAGAGGAATGCCCAATTAATGAGGCCCAAAACCCTAACTATTTATTAAATTCGTAATTAATAAAGGGGCTAATTAAACAGCCCAATGAATGTGTTCAAATAAATAATTACTTCTACAAGAAGTAGCCTCCAAGCAACCCAAATTCAGAAGGAAACTAATTCCTGCTTTCTAGGACTGAAGGGTCCAGTTTGAGAAGGGGACTTGCCCATCAAGTCACCCAATTCTATCATAATTCCTAGACTCTCAACGTCTATATAAAGGGTCTTACCCCTTCTACTTCAGCAGAACGTTTTTGGGGACAAGAGCTCTAGACGTCACCACCATGAAACCACATTTTGGAAGACAACTTTAAGCAGTATAAAACCGCGAAGGCATCCTTCAAGCCACGAGGCCATTACCCGGAATGACATTTTAGACTTAGTCCTTGAAGGACATGAAAGTCACTCTATTCTTGGTGAGCTCTCGCTGCCATAGCCCCGAGGGCAAACATCACCAAGAGGTATGTTTTGGCTTGATCCTAGGCATACGCCGAGGTACGTAGGCATCTTGTGAGGGCAGATTCAAGCCACAAAACACAAGCGCATCCATTAAAGCTCGAAGCTTATCAAACCCGAACATTAAATACACACAATAAATAAATACATGTTTTTTATCCATAACATCCTGCTCGCCTGAGTGGCCCCAACAGCTGGCCTTCCACCAGGTAGGTGGTCAAAAGTATATCCAAGCCCCTACAGATCGGGCTTGCCTCCATCCCATTCTTGCATCATAGCCAAAGTATGACGCCCTCAATCTCGGGGTTAGGAAATGAGGACTCACACACCTCTAATCTAGTAATTAAATATGCATAAACCCCGATTAACTACTAACAGGATCAACAGGATAAATTATGAGACAAGATCACAACTACCAATCATAAAATATAACTTACAAACCCAAAATATCATTAAATAAACAATATCGATTTCGGCTGGGAACCGACAGATAACCCATTGTATCTTTAAACATTTCCACCTAGGCGCGAGCTCACTCTTATTTACCACTACCTGCTCTGGCAACCGGAAGCCCTCAACACGATAGGGATCACCAGGTACGCTCTTACGAACAGTGCGCCTAAGCCTGACCATCTTCTTGCTTAACTTCCATGGTTAGATTAAAACAAAACAAATGGGTATAAAACTCAGCAAGTAACTATATAGTAGTTCTACAATATCAATTCACAATATACTTTACCAAACTCAGGGCATTCTACTTTATTTGATCTAGGTGGCAGATTTCCATCTTTTGGGTTAAGGAAAGGTTTTGAAGGATAATGTGGGGCTTTCAAGGAACAAGGCTCAAAGCAGGACGAAAGCCGACATTCATCACAAATCAATAAAGGATCAGAATAGATCTTTCAATAAAGGAAAGCAACAGTATTTCAATATATGGAATTAATCATATGATCAACAATTCAAGAATCAGGGTTCTCGAGCTTTAAGCTTCACATTGACATAATCAACTCTTTTCAAAATAATATAAACCATTTCCATTTTCAAGAATCAATTTACTGAATAGAAAGTTTCAGTTCCCTTTTTAAATAATCATTTAGAACCCTTGATTGGATCACTTTATCTTTCCATTTCATTATATACGGGTGATCAGCCCGTATCGACCTCCATTCCGGTCTTTAAGGTACCAATCGGCATAATTTCAGCCTTAAGTTGGACTAGCCCCGCTAGCCTCTTACCATGACTGGACTAGTCCCACTAGCCTCTTACGTTCTAATCCAATCCATCAGGAATTCATTTGGAAAATCTTGAGTTGGAAAAACAAATAGGTTTTCTAAAATTCATTTTGTCATTACCAAACATTTGAAATCATTCGGACTCTTTCAAGTCGAAACTCATTCTTAATTCAGATTTTAAGGAAACAAAGTTCAGGGAGTGATTCAAAGATAAACAAGGAACAATTCATAAGGATTCTGTATCAAGGATAACAAGGCACTAAATTAGAAGGATCAGCATCTGTGTAGGGATCAATAGGGTGATCGGGAAAACAGGGTATCATTGAACAGGGTTAACAAGGATAATCAGAGGGTTCAATATAATCCATGACTTAATAGATAACTTGAACAGAAAGGACAGATTATCAAAGGGTTGAATCATTAAGCTTATCAATAACAGTTTATCAAGAACAAAGGCAGGGTATCTCAAATCAATATCAGGGTTTCATAATTAAACAGTTCAATACTCTACATGGTATGAACAACATTCTCTTTATAACCATTTACACAAGTAATCAGAGTTACTTGCCTGAATTTGCTTTCCTGAAGGTTGAACTACTGCCACCTAGTAAATCCTTTCCTTTCCTAGCCTGAATGCCCTCACGCTCCGAATCTACAATAAAACCAAACCTTAATCAGATTCTCAACTCTCGTTCCCGGAACGATCACTCAATACGATAACTCGATTACATCCTTGACTCGAGTATACGATTATAGCTTATACATAAGCACATAGCACATAGCATATATCATATCCCTTTCTCGTAACTTTTATATCTTTATATATACTTAACCATCAAAGGTACTTGCTTAACCTTAGCTATTTCTCAAATCACACTAATATAATTCTTACGAGTACATGGTTTATTCTCAACTAAACCTTTACGACCATAATTATCACTTATGGTTATCAAAATTAATCAATCTCCACCTTAGCTCACATAAACATATAACACCATCCAAAATCTTTAAAAAGAATCATTCTCTTCTCTTTTATCATCAAAATTCGAATCCAAATAAACATATAAATCACATAATCTCTAAAATTACTCATGCATTGACTTAACATCAAATCAATTCCTTTTTATTCCTACATTCCATTCGGCTATATCCACAAAACACAATTCAAAGGTCGAACATTGACATGCAAGCATTAGATTTGCTTAAAAACTTGAAATTAGTCCAACACTCATCCTTTTTAGCTTATTTTCAACTTGACATTTACGTGAAAGGCTATACTTTAACATGCATCACTAATTCCTTTTGTAAATCAACATGCAAATCTCGAGACTAGCTAATTAACCAAGAATCAAGTTATTAAATTTTAATTCCCTTTTCTTTAGTACAAAACTCGATCAAAGCTCAATATGCAATAACAATTTCACTTCTTTTAATCCATTAACGATCCTAATAACAATCCATAATTACTTTATTCAACAAGAATATCAAATCAATTATTCCAAGGATCAAAACCATTCGGGTTTTCAAGAAAACAACACATGCAAGTGATTTCTCTTAATCCTTTAATCACAAATCAACCCATAACCAAATCGACAACTCATTTCTAATAATCACTTATCAATTGAACTTTTAGAAATCAAAACCTTTTTAAAATTTAAACGATCCAACCATGCAAACACCGAAATCAACTTTTATGGTATTAGAGTTCAGTTTTTAACATCACAACTCACCATCGGTTCAGTGGAGTTCATCACCGATGGCGGTGGTTTCTCGGTGGTGCCCCAATTCGGGGTTTCCAACCTTGAAACCTCCGATTTATGTACACACAAGGCACATGCAAGACTCACTTGACTTTGAAAATCATTTTTCAATTATAAAATCATCTCCTTAAGCACATACTAGACCATATACACACACGTACACACGCATCAAGCATGAACACACACACACACATCGAGCTTGCATGCAACAAGATATTCACACATGCACATTCCAATAACCACTTTTGTATGTTTAACAAGAGATTTTAAGAAGGATTGGTGATAATTATCAAAGAAACAAGTGATTTACCAAGAGAAAAGAAGAAGATCCGAGAGAGAAAAAGAGAGAGAGTAGCCAAGAGAGAGTGTGAGAAAGAAAGAGAGAAGAGAGAGTGATGGTGCTCGGGAAAAAGAAGGAAAAAGGGGGGAGGGGTTGAGTTTTATACTCAATCAAAATCAAGGGCATTTTAGTACATTACTAATTCCCTTTTTATTCTTATTTGTTCCTTCCTTTTTACTAAAATGTAACAAGGATTAAATATAAAATATATCTCTCTCGGGAAGTCGAGAATTATTGAAAATGACAATTTTAATACGTAGGCCTCGAAATTAGCTTTTTAACCATTACTCATAATAAGATTTTGAGCGGACGGTTGATTTTATATGAATTTCACAATCTCGCCTTAATAATATCATTTTCCACATAAAATCAATTTAAAAATGCAAAGACCACCAAATTAATCCACTCATCATTTTTAAAAAGTCTCTAGGACCACTATGAAGATAATAGAACAAATCCCATGTTTTTATCTTACTCGAATGATTTTATAAAAATGCGCGAAGGTTAATTAAACCCTTATTTCAGTCACATAATCCCTTTAAAATTCATAAAATTGTCACAGAACACATAGTCATGCACACAGACAACAATCTCACATATATAATCACATAACGACTCAGGTCTGATTATAGAATTTATCCTTCTTTAATCTTTATCCTTTTCTACGCATACCGGGTCCCGTTCAGCCTGACAGCCCGACGCTCAGCGTTTCGATTACGCTTCTCATTATCATTATCAATCAACACGTCACTTAGGATGAAATACTTTATTTACATTCATTTCATTCAATCACACATAATTCACATTTTATATTCTTTAACTCCTTATTAGGACGGGTTCCGTTCTACCTGATGGCCCGACACCACAACTTAACTTCTAAGCTGACTCTTTAAATTGGAACGTATTTATTTACGCTCCTATATTCTAATGTACAGAAATGACAATTATTCAGCACTTAGTCACATAATTATAATCACATCACATAACACATACTTTATTGACTTAATTACGTCGTAATATTCTCAGTCGTCACAATCTACCCTCCTTAAAAGGATTTGTCCCGAGAATCTAATCTAAGCAAATAGATGGGGATACTTTTCTTTCATTTCGCTTTCTAACTCCCAAGTCGATTCTTCGACTAATGGAATTCTCCATAACACTCTAACTAGAGGTACAACTTTATTTCTAAGTGTCCTTTCTTTTCGATCCAAAATTCGCACTGGTTGTTCCACATAGGACAAATCTGGTTGGATTTCCACTGGTTCCAAATCGATCACGTGGCTCGTATCAGCATTATACTTCTTCAGAAGAGATACATGAAACACATTATGTAGATGTTCGATTTGCGGAGGTAGCGCCAATTCATACGCCACTTTCCCAACTCGTCGCAATACTTCAAATGGTCCAATGTACCTAGGACTCAACTTCCCTTTCTTTCCGAATCGGGTTAAACCTTTCCAAGGAGATATCTTTAACAAGACTTTGTCTCCAGATTCGAATTGCACATCTTTCTGTTCTTGATTTGCGTACTTTTCTTGGCGATCTTGAGCTGCAATTAATCTCTTTCGAATCATTTCAACCTTTTCCTTCGTTTGCTGAACTAGCTCTGGGCCAATTAACTTGCGCTCACCAACTTCGTCCCAATAAGTAGGGGACCTACACTTTCTTCCATACAACGCTTCATAAGGCGGCATGCCAATACTCGCGTGATAACTGTTGTTGTAGGAAAACTCAATTAAGGGCAAATGATCGTCCCAATTTCCTTTGAAATCTATTGCACAGGTTCGCAATATATCTTCAATTGTCTGAATTGTCCTCTCACTTTGTCCGTCTGTCTACGGATGATATGCCGTACTTATTTTCAACTTAGTTCCCAAATGTTCATGGAATTGTTGCCAAAATCTCGAGTTAAACCTTGGATCTCTATCAGACACGATAGATACAGGAACTCCATGACGCATCACGATCTCATCCAGATACAATTTGACCAACTTTTCCAACGAAAACCTTTCATTTATCGGCAAGAAATGTGCTGACTTCGTCAACCGATCGATTACCACCCAAATCGCATCATGATTTGACTTGGTTTTAGGTAATCCTACCACGAAATCCATTGCTATATGTTCCCATTTCCATTCGGGTATGTCCAGTGGCTGAAGCAATCCGCTTGGCCTTTGATGTTCCGCTATGACTCTTTGGCACGTGTAACATTTACTTATCTATTCCGCAATTTCCTTTTTCATGTTGGGCCACCAATAACTTTCTTTTAAATCCTGGTACATTTTCGTACTCCCAGGGTGAATTGAAAATCTCGAGTTATGCGCTTCTTGCAAAATCTCGTGCTTTAGTTCCACAACATTAGGTATCCAAATACGTGAGTTAACACAGTATATCGCTTTTCCATCCTTTTGAGCTTTAATTTCTTCTCCCGTAAATTTATCCTTTTCACGATTCATCACTTGCTCTTGAGAGCATCGAATCTTTTCCAGAATCTCGGGTTGAAACAACATTGCATATATAGCTTCACCTCCACATTCTGGAGCCTGCACCTCTATTTCCATCTTTTCAAAGTCCTTGATCAATATTTCTGATGACGTTAACATATTCAACCTTTCTTTTCGACTTAAAGTATCAGCTACCACATTTGCCTTTCCAGGATGGTAGTTTATCGCCCAATCATAATCTTTGATCAATTCTAACCACCTTCTTTATCGCATATTCAATTCTTTCTGAGTAAAGATATACTTTAAACTTTTATGATCCGTATAAATCTCGCACTTTTCCCCGTACAAATAATGCCTCCAAATCTTAAGGGCAAACACAATTACTGCCAATTCCAAATCATGTGTTGGATACTTTTGCTCGTGCAGCTTGAGTTGCCTTGACGCGTATGCTATTACCTTTCCGTGTTGCATTAACATGCATCCAGGTCCTTTATATGAAGCATCACTGAATATCACAAATTCCCCTTTATCATCTGGTAATACCAATACTGGGGCGGTTACCAATCTCTTCTTTAACTCTTGAAAACTTTCCTCGCACTTTTCTGTCCAAACAAACTTCTCATTCTTTCTCGTCAATTTTGTCAGCGGAACGGCAATCTTAGAGAAATCTTGCACAAATCTTCTATAATATCCGGCTAATCCCATAAAAATTCTTACCTCCGTTGGAGTCTTGGGTCTTTCCCAATTCATTACAGCTTCTATCTTGGCTGGGTCCACTTTAATTCCTTCTTTATTAACTACATGACCAAGAAATTGCACTTTCTTTAGCCAGAATTCGCACTTTGAAAACTTAGCATACAGTTTCTATTTTCGGAGAATTTCCAAGGAAATCCTCAAATGCTCCTTATGATCTTCTTTCCTTTTGGAGTAAATCAGTATATCATCGATAAACACAATCACGAACTTATCCAAATACTGCTTGAACACTCTGTTCATAAGATCTATAAATGCAGCTGGCGCATTCGTCAAGCCAAATGCCATTACCAAAAACTCATAATGTCCGTATCTCATTCGGAACGCTGTCTTGGGTATATCTTCCGCTTTGATCTTTAACTGATGATACCCAGATCTTAAATCAATCTTTGAGAAACACGAAGCTCCTTTTAATTGGTCAAACAAGTCATCGATCTGCGGTAGAGGGTACTTATTCTTGATTGTCAACTTATTCAGTTCGCGATAATCAATACACAACCTCATACTTCCATCCTTTTTATTTACAAATAACACCGGTGTGCCCCACGGGGATACACTCGATCGGATCACTCCTTTGTCCAACAATTATTGCAACTGAGCTTCCAATTCCTTCATCTCGATCGGCGCCAAGCGATAGGGAGCTTTTGACACTGGTTCCGTACCAGGAGCCAAATCAATCGTAAACTCGATCTCTCTGTCTGGAGGTAGTCCAGGCAATTCATCAGAAAACACATCCGGGAAATCTCTTACTACCGGAATATCCTCGATCTTCACAGATTCTTTCTCCACGTCCACGACATGAGCCAAATAAACTTCGCATCCTTGACGTATTAATCTTCTTGCCTTTATAGTCGTTAGAAATTTCTTCTCCTGCCTCTTTCCTTTAAATATAACCTCTTCACCCTCCTTGGTTTTTAACTTCACCTTTTTACTTTTACATTCTATTTGCGCTTCATGGTTTGACAACCAATCCAATCCATTCCTAGTATGACCTCAAATTCTCCTAACTTAAAAGGAATTAAGTCAGCAGAAAAGTGCCGACCTTCTATAGTCACATCACAATCAGGACAAATCTTACTAGCAATAACTTTCTCTTGATTTTCTACCTCTATAATCAAATTAGGCTCTAGAGGGTACGCAACACAATTCAATTTATCAAGAATACTTTCAGAGATAAAAGATCTAGTTGTTCCAGAATCCATCAAAACTTTTACTTCTACTGAGTTTATAACAAGCATACCTGCTACCACGTCCACATCTTGCACCGCATCTTTCATCGTTATGTTAAAGGTTCTAGCTCTGGGTTGAGCTGATGGTGCTGGGAGAGACGGTGGTCCAGCAATTCTGAGAACATTAGCCTTCTGAACAGGCTCCTTGCAATTCCTGGCCATATGGCCCACTTTTCCACACTTGAAATAAGCCAAATCAGGCTTCATTGCTCCACTTGGGCATTCTGAAGAATAATACCCCTTCTGGTTGCACTTAAAACATGTTATATCCAACTTATTACACCTTCCCTGGTGTCTTTTTCCACAATTCCTGCATTCTTGAATCTGGGGTCTGCTATCCTTCCCCGGTTGTCCAGCTTTCTGGAAACGGTTCTTCTGAGCTCCATTATCGGGTCTAAACTTCTGGAACTTTTGGTTTTGACCTCCACCATTCTTTCCAAACTTCCCTCTGAACTTTGAGCTTCCTTGCTCTTGCTCAGAGCTTTCAAACTTCCTTTTTCTTCCTTCGTTTTCTCTTCTTGCAGCTTCCCGCTCACCTTCCACTATCATTGCTTTTTGAACCAAAGCAACATAATTCTTGATCTCCAACATTGCTATTTAACTCCTAATCCACGGCTTGAGTCCCTGCTGGAACCTCTTAGCCTTCTTCGCCTCTGTATTCACGTACTCAGGTACGAATATAGACAATTCCGAAAACTTCACTTCATATTCCGCTACTGACATTTCCTCCTGTCTAAGATCCAGAAATTTTATCTCCAACTGATCTTGCATATAGCTTGGCAAATACTTCTCCAGAAACATCTCGGTGAACTTCTCCCAAGATAAGTCTTTGCCTTCCAACAACGCCTTTGAAGATTCCCACCAAAAACTTGCTTCATCTTTCAGGTAATAACTTGCATACTGAGCTTTCTTATCGTCTTTAACTTCAGCTAACTCAAAAGCTTTTTCCATTTCTCTCAACCATGACTGAGCTTTAATCGGGTATGGAAAACCTAAGAACTCTGGGGGATGAACATATTGAAAGTGCTTAAAGTTTCCAACTTTAGGGGCCACAGGTTGTTGCAAAAGCTGAGCAAGTCTGCTCATCATAGTGGTTTCTGGGTTTATTTCTGGGTCTTGGGTGGGAATTTCTTCTTCTTGGTGATCTGGTGAGTTGGCCATTTCTTACAAACCTGATTGAGCAATTATTTAGCAATACGATGGCATGGCATATATATATAACAACAGTTTCTATGAAATCTCTTTTGTGGGTTTTAAGTATTACCCAATTTGCACATGCAATCCTATTACTACAAATCCCATGTTTTTATCTTACTCGAATGATTTTATAAAAATGCGCGAAGGTTAATTAAACCCTTATTTAAGTCACATAATCCCTTTAAAATTTATAAAATTGTCACAGAACACATAGTCATGCACACAGACAACAATCTCACATATATAATCACGTAACGACTCAGGTCTGATTATAGAATTTATCCTTCTTTAATCTTTATCCTTTTCTACGCGTACCGGGCCACGTTCAGCCTGACGGCCCGACGCTCAGCATTTCGATTACGCTTCTCATTATCATTATCAATCAACACGTCACTTAGGACGAAATACTTTATTTACATTCATTTCATTCAATCACACATAATTCACATTTTATATTCTTTAACTCCTTATTAGGACGGGTTCCGTTCTACCTGACGGCCCGACACCACAGCTTAACTTTTAAGCTAACTCTTTAAATTGGAACGTTTTTATTTACGCTCCTATATTCTAATATACAGAAAAGACAATTATTCAGCACTTAGTCACATAATTATAATCACATCACATAACACATACTTTATTGACTTAATTACGTCGCAAAATTCTCAATCGTCACACAAAGTAGTGCTGTGAATAGGAGCACTCGGGATCTGCAACTGCTCATGTACGGGCCAATAAACACCAACTGACATGCACAGCTTCATCACAATAGACGCATACGGAATAGACCCCGTGGTACTCCCCCTCAAGAACTTCAGGATACCTTGATAAATCACCATCCCCAAATCCTCATAATCGCCCTGAAGAATGCCCCATAACAGTCGTGCACGCTCTACAATAATCTCATACACATGCAAAGATGGCATGATGTTAGCACAAATAAACGCGTTCCATGCACGGGCGAACCTGTTCATGCTGGAAGCCGGGAATGTAGAATACTCGGTTGTTATGGATAAAAAACTAAGGTTATTATTTGCTGTATTTATTACTAAGATTCGGGAGCTCAAGGCCTTTAATGGCTGCTCTCGTGTTTTGTGGCTCGATCTGCCTTTACGAGATGCCTACGTATCTCTGTGAATTAGAGAATCAAGCCAAAAAATGTAGTTCTGATCTGTGGGGTGAGGCCCCTTATATAGATGTTGGGAGTCCTTGAATTGGACTTGGTATAGGAGACTTGGTGGGCAAGTCTCATAATTAGAATGGACTTTGGAGTCCTAGATAGTAGGAAACTGATTCCTTATCCTTTTAGGTCCCCTTGAGGCTAATCTCTAAGGATTTATATCCTTATCGGGACTCTTCTCAACATCTGATTTTTCCCTTATTAATTAATTACGAAATTAATTAATAATCAGGGCTTTTGGGCCTTTTTTATTTCATCAGGCCTGATCTGGTCCATCAGGCTTAACCTTTCTGGTCTGAGTATCATATATCTTTTTATTGGGCCTAGCAGCCCACAGCTTGTACAATTAATGCAGTATTTAATTATACAATCATAATTTATTTATCCCTATCATTTGCCCCCCAACTTTTGGGAAACATTGATTAGGTTTCGCAGAAGTTAAGTATTCATTCCCTTACATGGTTTCGTTTTTCCGTAAAGTGTGGAGCGACCTACACATTTACAATGAATTTTTCCTTTTATTCAGGAATTATCTTAATTTCCAGGAATTTTTCCCTTATTTCCGGGATTTTTCCCTAATTTTCTGGGATTTTCCCTAATTTTCTGGGATTTTCCCTAATTTTCTGGGATTTTCCCTAATTTTCTGGGATTTCCCCTAATTTTCTGGGATTTTCCCTAATTTTCTGGGATTTTTCCCTAATTTTATGGGATTTTTCCCTAATTTTCTGGAAGTTTCCCTATTTTTCAAATTTCCAGCCCTTTTTCGACCAGGATCCTAGTCGAAATTTGGACCTGGATCCTAGTCGAAAATAGGGGTCAGCCTTGCCATCCTGGTCGAAGGATTTCGACTAGGATCCACGACCTGGAATTCGACCAGGATCCTAATCGAAATTTCGACCTGGATCTAGGATCTGGAATTCGACCAGGATCCTAGTCGAAAATTTGACCTGGATCTAGGTCGAAAATTCCACCTTTTTTAGCTTCTTGTCATGAGCCTATCAACTAGGATTTCGACTAGGATTCTAGTCGATATTTCGACCTGAATCCTGTTCGAAAATTCTTTGGTTTTCTTGCTTCCTGGTCGAAGGATTTCGACTAGGATCCACGACCTGGAATTCGACCAGGATCCTAGTCGAACTTCGACCCGGGTTTTTAATCCCCATTTTTTGAAAGATGCTTGATTTATTCGGCCTCATTCCTAGTCGAAGCTTCGACCTCAATTCAGTCCCATTATTCCAGCTATTTTCGGGTGTCTGCTCGAAAGATTTCGGGCAGGATTCACGACCTGGAATTCGACCTGGATTCTGGTCTTTTTTACCCGTTATTTTCGGGTGTCTGCTCGAAAGATTTCGGGCAGGATTCACGACCTGGATTTCGACCTGGTTCCTGGTCTTCCACTAGCCTTCTTTATTTAGCTTTAATTTAGGGTATTGTATTTTCCAAATCCTAATTGGATTTGGGTCTGGCCTTTTTTGTTGGGCCTTATTAAATTTTACTGAGCCTCTATTATTGGGCTTTTCCAAATCTTATTGGGCCTCTTTTATTGGGCCTTTTCAAATCTTATTGGGCCTCTTTTATTGATCTGGGCTTAATACACCCTGTTTAGAATGCTCTAGAATTCCTAGGAATATTCTGGAATATTCTTTTTTCTGGGCTTTTTCCTATGGGCTTTTGTTCTTAATGGGCTTTTCGTCCCTTCAACTTCCTTTTCCTCTTATATAAAGGAATGAGGAAAGGCTATTACTCCTCACTTTCTCATTTCTTTGTTTTCTTCTTTATCTTCCTGCTAAGATTCTCAGAGGAATAACAGCAAGTCGGAGCTCAAAGCCTTTTTCAGGAGCGCTTCTTCAGGTAAGATTCCTCCCTTTGCTTTTCGTGTCTATTTTTCCATTGTGTGCCATTTTAAGATAGCCTATTTACGTGCCCCTTACTTTTTTCAGATGGCTGACAAAAGAATGACTCGCTTGGCCAAGATGAACGTGGCTAGAAAGTCCAACGATTTTCCTATTCGATCGAGGTATACTTTCTTAATCGACATGATCAACACTCGAGGGGACGAGTATCCGTCTGATGCGCATCTGGACACGCACAATCATATTAGTGCTTTACGGGATCCCAAGGAGCTGGAAAAGTTGAGCAGCTGCTTCAAAATCAAGGAGCCTTTTAAGCTGGTTCTTGCAGGTTCGGCCGACAGGGCCTGTCAGTGGAAGAAGGACGCGCTATGCGTCTATAGGGATACTCTAAGGGCAGGTATTAGACTCCCTTTTCATCCATTCATTCCTTTGCTACTGGCTGATGTGGGCATCAGCCCTTGCCAACTTCCCCCTAATTCCTGGAGGTTGATTCTGTGCTATCTGTCGCAATGCGCCAAGCACAACGTCCCCACATCTGTTGCTGTCTTTAGGAAGATTTTTCAGTTCAAAAACAGCCCTGATAAAAGTCCGGGTTGGGTTTCTATCAACCAGCGCCCCACTATCCCCCATATCGTAAATGGGAAGTCCATCCCTGACAACAACTTGGGGTGGAAGAAAGATTTTTCGTTTGTTATTTGGGAAGGTGGAGATTGGGGCTCCCTGTTTCGATCATCCTTTGGGCTGGCCGTGGACGGGAGCCCAAATGACATAACTTTGTCTGAGGAGGAGGCTAGAGGTTTCAACCTCCTTAAGCAAGACAACGGTACTTCCCATTCTTGGGACCTTATCCGGGAGACCGTCCTGGTAGAACGCGGCCTTTCGCCCCTTAATAAGAAAAGTAAGTTCCCTTTCTTACCTCCTTTATTTCCTGCACTTTTATTTTATTGGTTTTCAACTGACTTTGTTTGTTGCAGTGGCTGAGAAGATTGAGGAGGCTACCAAGCCGAAGGACCTGGAGACAACCAGGATGAAGAGGGCCGGGAAGATGTTTAAAGACCCTCGACTGGGTGACCGCATCCCCGAGTTCCTTCTTCAGGCAACGGAGCCAGATGAGGAAGGCCCCAGCCAAGTTCTGCGCACCAAGCAGAGGCCAGGGGCCTATTTTCAACCTGCTTGGGGGATCCGGGGCAAGGACTCAATTGTGGGCAGCACGGCGCTGTCTAAGGAATGGTCTAAGCATTCCATCTCCCCGGTGGATTATCAAGATTTTGTCCTTCAACAGGACTTAGAGGGGAATGAGCTATTTGGAGCCCAGGCTCTGGCGACGGTACGTCCTTTACTTATGCCCTTCGTACTTATCTTTCCATGTTTCTTTTCTAAACTTTTGCTGTTTCTCTTGCAGGCTAACGCCCATTTCCAAGGGGCCATTCACCAAGCTAAGGCTTGGAAGGTTGGCCTGGAAGATGCCAACAAGAAGTTGGAGGAGGCCAACCAAAAAATAGAGGCCCTTGAAGCTCAGCTGGCCTCTTCCACTTCTGACCTGGAGACGGCCCGGGCCGAAAATGTCATTCTGAAGGCGCAGAAGGACAAAGCCTTTGATGGCTGGATGGACACCCAAGAATTCAAGGACTTGATGGTGGAGAACGATGCCCTTCTTCACCCGGTTAGCTATAAAGAGGGCTGGGATGCTGCTGTGGAGGCCATCCAGGATGAGTTTCCAGAGGTCCTTGAGCAGTCCCCCTTTCCTTGCCTTGTGCGGGTTCCAGAGCTTGGAGGTGTTACTGAGAAGCTTGCTGTTATGATCAAGGATGGAGAGGAGGAAGGTTCTTCCGAAGAGGAGTTTGAGCCTGTCGCTAAGAAGGCCAGAGTGGAAGAGCATCCAAAAGCAGCGCCTCAACAGCCAGCATCTCCTGCAGAGGGAACTTCTACAGGGACTTCGGAGGGGACAACCGAGACGTCCGAAGGAACGACTGAGACTTCCGAGGAGACTTCGGATAGTGGTTCTGAGGAATCTCAGCCTTCCAAGGCCTAACTTTTTGTATATCTTCTTTTTGAACTTTATTCATATCTAAACTTGTTACCCTTCGGGGTTATATTTCATATGTTGCTTTTCTTGCCTCTTTCTGTTTTAACTTTACAATCTTAATACGCATTTGAACTTTAAACATCCTTAGATAGAAATAATTTCAAACTCTTTAATATGAAGTCTGGTTTTCCAAAACCTTACACAGCATGGGTTCGACCCTAATCAACAATAACTAGACAATGTAAATTCTACTAGAATATAAAATCCTACGCAAGCAAAGCTTCAAGGTGCTTTTAAACCTACTTGTCACAATGACAAGTGAGAATCGTACTTCGCCTATCTTACACGTAGTAAACCTTCAGGTTTTGTGCGTGCCAGGTCCTCGGGACTTCAAAACCTTCCATAGTTTCCAGCTTGTAGGTTCCTCTACCCTGAACGCTCTTGACTCTGTACGGCCCTTCCCAATTCGGGGCAAGCTTTCCTTTCTGTCCGACACCAGAAGCCTCTATTTTTCTCAAGACTAGGTCACCTTGTTTGAAAAACCTCTCTTTAACCCTTAGGTTGTAGTAGAATGAAGCCTTTTTCTGATATTCTACTATCTTTGCATGTGCTTTATCTCGCACTTCATCGATTAAATCCAGGGCTAACCTCTGCCCTTCCTCATTTTCTTCTGGATTAAAAGCCTGAATCCTTGGAGAGGAATGTGATATCTCTACTGGAACTACTGCTTCTGCCCCATATGCCAACATGAAGGGAGTTGCTCCTGTCGTGACTCTACAGGTAGTCCTGTAGGCCCATAATATTGGAAGTATCTCATCCACCCAATTATTTCTTGACTTCTCGATCCTCTTCTTTAGTCCATCCAGGATTATCCGATTTGCTACCTCTGCTTGCCCATTGGCTTGCGGGTGAGCCACAGAGGTGAATCGTAACTCAATTTCATTTTCTTCACAATACTTCTTGAATTCCTCATTGTTGAATTGTGTTCCATTGTCAGTGATGAGGATACGGGGAATTCCATATCGGCACATAATGTTTTCCCACAGGAATTGTGCAACCTGCTTAGTTGTGATTTTGGCCAAGGGTTTGGCTTCGATCCACTTGGTGAAATAATCAATGGCTACAATCAGAAATTTCCTTTGTGTCGTGGCCATAGAAAAAGGCCCTAGAATATCCATCCCCCACATGGCAAAGGGAATAGGCGAGTTGATAGAGGCCAGCATCTCGGGGGGTTGTCTAACAACTGGTGCATGCTTCTGACAGCGATCACACTTCTTCACATATTCTTTGGCATCAGCCATCATTTCTGGCCAATAGAAGCCTAAACGAGTTATCTGATGAGCCAAGGCCCTGCCCCCCAAGTGTTGTCCACAAATACCTTCATGCACTTCTTCAAGAGCCAAGCGTGCCTCATCGGGCCTGAGACACCTCAAGTAGGGAACCACGAAAGATCTTTTGTAAAGAATCCCATCTATCAAAGAGTACCTTAGTGCCCGAACAGTTAACTTCCGTGCTTCAGTTGCATCACTTGGTAACCAACCGGTCTGAATGTGAGCCTTGATGGGATCAATCCATGACATCCCCAAGCCTATGGGAGCCACTAGCTTAACATCTATGCTTCGTGTCTTCAAAACACGGAAGTACACACTTCCTGAATTTTCTTCAATCTCAAACGAAGCGAACTTTGATAGCGCATCTGCCTTAACATTTTCTTCCCTTGGAATGTGTTCAACATGGCATTCATTAAATTGGGTCATCACAGCCCTTACTAGGCGGACATACTTAGCCATCGTATCATCCCTTGCCTCAAATTCTCCCTTTACCTGGGATATGATCAGCTTCGAGTCTCCACGGACCTTTAAGTTTTTGACTCTAAGTGTCCCAGCTAGACCAAGGCCAGCTATCAGGGCTTCATACTCTGCCTCATTGTTTGTGGTTGGAAAATCTAGCTTCATAGCATACTCAATTAAGAACCCATCAGGGCTTTGCAAAACCAACCCTGCTCCACTGGAATTTGTTTTTGATGCTCCATCAAAATAGAGAACCCAATATTCTTTCTCCTTATCATCCTTCTCCCTATCCCCATTGTCGACTCCCTTGTCTTGAAGTATGGTATCTTCCTGCCCCCCGACTTTTTGGTTGGGTATGGTACATTCCACCACGAAGTCAGCTAGTGCCTGGGCTTTTATAGCCGTACGTGGCTTATACTTGAGATCAAACTCTCCCAACTCTATTGCCCACTTAATCAGTCTCCCACTTGCCTTGGGACTGTGAATGATATTTTTCAGTGACTGATTTGTTAGCACTTCAATCTGGTGAGCTTGAAAATAAGGACGCAGCTTTCTTGAAGCCATTACCAAGGCTAAAGCGAATTTCTCAATAGTTGAATAATTCAACTCAGCACCATGCAAAATTTTGCTGACATAGTATACGGGTTTCTGGACTTTCAGTTCTTCCTTAACCAACACCGCGCTCAAGGCGCTCTCTGAAACAGCCAAGTACAAGAATAAAACTTCACTCAGAGCTGGCTTGGCCAACAACGGGGCCTGGGCCATATACTTCTTTAACTCTTCAAATGCCTTCTGGTTTTCCTCACTCCATACAAAGTCTTTGATGCTCTTTAGCGATTTGAAGAATGACAAACACTTGTCCCCCGACTTGGAGATGAATCATCCTAGCGCAGCAACCCTTCCTGTAAGCTTCTGAACATCCTTAACAGTTTTTGGTGGTTCCATGTCCAGGATCGCCTTTATCTTATCCGGGTTAGCCTCAATTCCCCTCTTTGAGACCATCAGTCCCAAGAATTTTCCAGATCCTACTCCGAAAGCACACTTCGTAGGATTCAACATCATCTTATGGTACCTCAGGACCTCAAAAACTTCCCTTAAATGGGCTATATGATCAGTCTTTACTAGACTCTTGACTAACATGTCATCAACATAGACTTCCATAGTCTTACCAATAAGATCCTTAAAAATTCTATTCACCAACCTTTGATAGGTGGCTCCTGCATTCTTGAGACCAAACGCCATAACAAGATAACAATAAACACCAAAGTCAGTGATAAATGATACCTTTGGAATGTCATCCTTATACATTTTGATCTGGTTGTATCCGCTAAATCTATCCATGAAACTCAGCATCTCATGTCCAGCAGTGGCATCAATCAAAGTATCAATTCTAGGCAGCGGAAAACAGTCTTTGGGGCATGCATCATTCAGATCAGTGAAGTCTATACACATCCTCCACTTTCCATTAGCCTTCTTCACCATTACAGGGTTTGCTAACCACTCCAGAAATTGAATCTCCTCAATGAAACCAGCCTCTAAGAGCTTTTCTACTTCCTGTTTTATAGCCTCTTGTCTTTCCGGGGCAAAATTTCTTTTCTTTTGTTTCACTGTCTTCCGGCTTGGATCCACGTTTAGCTTGTGAGTAATTAACTCCGGGTCTATGCCTGGCATATCAGCTGCTGACCATGCAAACACATCACTATTTTCTTGCAAAAATTTCACTAACTTCCCTCTAAGGGGCTCCTCTAATGTGGCTCCAATGAAAGTCATCCTCTCAGGATTCTCGGGGTCTAAAGGAACCGAAACCAATTCTTCTGCTGGCCTTCCTCTATTCTCATCATTTTCTCGAACATCCATATCTTCAATAGGAAGAACCTGCCCCTCGACTCCATCTGCCCTCAAAGAGGCCACATAACAGCTTCTAGCCATTTTTTGATCTCCTCTCTCTTCTCCAATCCCGTTTCGGGTGGGAAACTTCATGACTGAATGGTAAGAAGAGGGGACTTCCTTGAAGGCATGTATCCCTGTTCTCCCCATGATAGCATTATAAGTTGAACTAGCCTTTACCACCACGAAATCCAGCATCTGCGTTGCTTGCCTTGGTTCCGTACCTATGGTGGTTGGCAATTTGATTATCCCTTCCACAGGACATTCTACTCCAGCAAATCCATATATCGGCATGTCGGTTGGTGTCAACTGGGAGTCGTTATACCCCATTCTTAGAAAGGTGTCGTGGAGCAAGATATCCACAGAAGCACCATTATCCACAAGGACCCTCTTAACCGGGCTATTTCCTATTATCGGTGTTATGACCAGCGGGTCGTCATGGGGAAACTTCACACCCTCTAGGTCAGAATCATCAAAAGCCAATGTTACTTCTGTCCTGGCCCTCTTCGGGGCTTCTCCAACAATATGCATAACCTCCCTAGTATATGCCTTTCTGGAATTTTTGGACAATCCAGCAGCAGTTGGACCTCCAAAGATCGTGTTTATCACTGGCCCTCGAGGGCGTCGCGGTCCTCCAAAAATTGCATTTATAACCGGCCCTCTAGGTTGGGGATTCCGCCCCTGATCGTCTTGGTCCCTCCTACGATCTTCAAAGTTCTTCCTTCCATTATTATTTCTGTCCCCTCCATCTCCAGTATACTTGTTCAATCTTCCTTTTCGAATCAAAAACTCAATTTCATCTTTCAATTGCCTATACTCATCAGTGTCATGGCCAACATCTTTGTGAAACCTGCAATACTTACCCGTATCTGGCTTGGCGGGATCAACCTTCAAGGGCTTAGGCCAGCGAATATCTCTGTCTTTCTCAATCTCCATCAAAATCTGACTTCTGGGAGCATTCAGCTTAGCCTATTTAGTGAACTTTTGCCCAGGTCCTCCCTTCTTGGGGGTTGAATCAGGGTTTTGTTCAGTTCTAGGATATTTGTCCTTTGCAATATATTCTAAATCAGTTTCTCGCTTCTTGCCTCCAGTGGGCTCATTACTTACTACGGTCTTCCTCATGCTTTCTTCAACCTTGATATACTTCCCTGCCCTCTCTTGGAGTTGAAACATGTTTTCAGGGGGACGTTTGGCCAAGGACATCTTGAAAAACTCATCCCTGGTTCCTTGTTGCAGTGCTATCATGGCTACCTTATCATCAAGGTCTGGGACTTTTAAAGCCTCCTTTGTAAAATGATTCAGGTAATCTCTCAAGGATTCCTTAGCTCCCTGCACAAGACTCATAAGAGATGCTGAACTTTTCTCATGGACTCTTCCACTGATGAATTGCTTAATAAAAGCCTGACTTAATTCTCTGAACGATCCAATAGAATTTGGGGGCAGGCGACTGTACCATCTCTGAGCCATACCCGACAGGGTTTGAGGGAAGGCCCAACACTTTATAGCATCATTCACGGGTTGCAGCAGCAGTGCATTAGAGAATGTCCTAACATGATTAGCGGGGTCTCCCGTGCCATTATAGGCTTTGATAGTGGGCATCTTGAATTTCCTTGAGATATGGGCATTCATTATCTCTTCTGTGAAGGGTGGAGTTGGATCATCAGGATCTCCAAGGGGAAGGAGATTGCTTGGATCAGTTCTTAGGACAGCAGCCCTTCTTCTTACCGGACCATCTAGGTCTATGACAGGAGGAGGATTTCTCCCCCTAGGAGGTATCTGGGGTCTGGTGGCTTGGTGAGCCTCCAAATCACGCCTCAGCCTTTGGATTTCAGCCTCATGAGCCCTGATCCTTTCCTGCATTTTTTGGGGATTCGCCCCTGCGGTGCTTTGGGGGCGTTGCCTTCCATCGGCCATTGGCTCTTTTCCAGGATGACTCCTTCTCGGGGCCACTTCATCATCCGAAGATTCGGAGTCTCTTTCACTGTAAGGACCAGAAAATTCCCGATCCTCAGGGATAGGACCCAAACCTCGTATATAGGGGGCGACTGCCCTCGTGCTTCACTTCACCCAGCATATCCGCTTCCTCCAACCTCAGGGTGAAGGGGCATCCCATAAGGGGGGTTAGTAGTAACAACAGTTGAATATTCATACCCGACGGGTCGAGAATTCACAGGTATATGTACTTGTTAAACTTGAGGATTCGTACCTTGAATAGTCGGGGGAGTTGTCCCTTGTGGCTGAGGATGAGTTGCCCCTGTCTGGGCTTCCCCCTGAGTAGATGCATAAGTTGAATGGGGAGGAACCTCCACGGTTGATGAAATCACCTGGGTTGTCTCTAATGGTGTTCCTTCCTCTAGAGCTCCAATTGTTATCCGTGTTCTCGCCATGGTTGTTGTTGCGTGTCCCACAGACGGCGCCAAATGTTATGGATAAAAAACTAAGGTTATTATTTGCTGTATTTATTACTAAGATTCGGGAGCTCAAGGCCTTTAATGGCTGCTCTCGTGTTTCGTGGCTCGATCTGCCTTTACGAGATGCCTACGTATCTCTGTGAATTAGAGAATCAAGCCAAAAAACATAGTTCTGATCTGTGGGGTGAGGCCCCTTATATAGATGTTGGGAGTCCTTGAATTGGACTTGGTATAGGAGACTTGGTAGGCAAGTCTCATAATTAGAATGGACTTTGGAGTCCTAGATAGTAGGAAACTGATTCCTTATCCTTTTAGGTCCCCTTGAGGCTAATCTCTAAGGATTTATATCCTTATCGGGACTCTTCTCAACATCTGATTTTTCCCTTATTAATTAATTACGAAATTAATTAATAATCAGGGCTTTTGGGCCTTTTTTATTTCATCAGGCCTGATCTGGTCCATCAGGCTTAACCTTTCTAGTCTGAGTATCATATATCTTTTTATTGGGCCTAGCAGCCCACAGCTTGTACAATTAATGCAGTATTTAATTATACAATCATAATTTATTTATCCCTATCATCGGTCGTACCCCTCTTAATCTTCCAGTGAGTATCGGGCTGGCACAACGTAGCAACAATAAGATCCATATCAAAGTCCTCTGGAGTCTTATCATTCCACGTGTCTTGCCCTACCTTCCTCACGGGCTGCTCAATCACCGTCCGGATAGCCTCTGCACTGTACTCCAAAGTCCTCCCTTGAACCACCGTGAAGCCATTCTTTTCAGCTTTCGCGTTCGCATATAACTCACGAACAACACTCATGGGCACAGCCGCGGGAGCCTCACAAAAAGGAACCCAGCCCATTTTCAGAATCATCTCCAATAGCTTACCATCCTTCCCTGATGGCAGAAAACCTCGTTCCTTGATGATTGGCTTCGAGAGAAGCCTTGTATACTCCGCTTCAGCCTCGGGAGTAGAGAACCTTGGCCTTACATCTCCCACACTTGAAGAATCGGTGGTGCTACTGCTTACTTGTGTTCTTTGTCTCTTGGGTGCCATTGGAATTGAGTAGAGAGAATAAGAGTTGTGTTTGAGAGAGAATTTGTGTTTTAGAGTTTATGAAGTGGTGAAGAAGTTTGTGTATGAGGTGTATGTATATATAGGTGGTGAAAAGAGAATTATATATGTAATAGAAGTGGAATTTGATTATAGGAATAATGGGAGTAATGGGTTTGATTTGGAGAGGAAAATTTGGGATGTGGGTGAGTAAAATTCGGTTGGGAATTGATTTTGTAGCAAAATTCCCGATATCCCCCCTTAAAACTGCCTTTATTTTTTTTCTGAGTCGGGACCTCAGCGCGGGCGCGTGCTAGGACAGTGCGGGCGTGCGCTACTTCTGCCAAACCAGCGCGGCCGCGCGCTGGAACAGCGCGACCGTACCATATTTCTGTATTTTTAGCGGGGTTGCACGCTAGGACAGCACGGGCGCGCCAGGCTTCTGTTGTTAGTCCTGATTTTTTTTTCTTTTTCTGTTTTTTTTGTGTTTTTTCCTTTCTTCTTGCTTCCTCTACCTACTATTGTACAACAAACTTGGGTTGCCTCCAAGAAGCGCTTCTTTTACGTCGCTAGCTCGATGTAGAACTTGAGCTCAAATGGACAATAGAACAGCACTAACCATCTCATGGTTTGCCGTGTCACCATAATAATGCTTCAATCTTTGACCATTCACCTTGAATGCTTGGCCCGGATCATTCTCAAAAATTTCCACCGCTCCATGTGGAAACACAGTTTTGACAATAAACGACCCTAACAATCTTGACTTCAACTTTCCAGGAAAAAGACGGAGATGAGAGTTGAACAAAAGAACTTGTTTCCTCGGAACAAATGATTTGAGCATTAGACCCTAATCAAGCCACCTCTTGACTTTCTCATTGTACATTTTATTGTTCTCATAAGCTTGAAGTCGAAATTCGTTGAGCTCATTCAATTGAAGCATCCTCTTTTTTCCAGCTGCATCCAAATCCAGATTCAATTTCTTCAAAGCCCAATACGCTTTATGCTCCAGCTCCATCGGCAAATGACATAGTTACCATAACTAACTGATATGGTGACATTCCTAACGGAGTCTTGTACGCTGTTCGATAAGCCCAAACAGCTTTATCAAGCTTCAAAGACCAATCCTTCCTCGATGGACACACAACTTTCTCTAAAATGTGCTTGATCTCTCTGTTAGATACCTCGGCTTGGCCATTCGTCTGAGGATGATAAGTCGTAGCAATGCGATGATTCACATTATACCTTTGCATTATATTAGTGAACTTGTGATTGTAAAAATGTGATCCCTCATCACTGATTATGACTCCTGGAGTTCCAAATCTTGTGAATATCTGCTTATGAAGAAAATTAAGCACCACTTTTGCATCGTTCATTGGCAACACCTTACCTTCAACCCATTTCGACATATAATCAACTGCCAATAAGATATACTGATTGTTACAGGATGAGATAAATGACCCCATGAAGTCAATTCTCCAAACATCGAAAACCTCAACCTCGAGAAGCACATTAAGAGGCATTTCATCCCTCTTAGACATATTACCCACACGTTGACATCGATCACATTTCAAAACAAACTGGTGAGCATCTTCAAATAAGGTTGGCCAAAAGAAACCTGCTTGCAGAATACGAGCTGTTGTCTTTTCTCCACCATAATGTCCTCCATAGGACATTGAGTGGCAATCTCTCAAGATCCCCCCCCGTTTCGCTATAAGGAATACATCTCCTGATGATTTGGTTAGCTCCTTGTCGAAAAAGAAACGGCTCATCCCACATATACCACTTCACTTCATATAGAAATTTCTTCCTTTGAGCATAAGATAAGTTGGGAGGCATGATATTACTCACAAGGTAGTTCACAATGTCTGCAAACCACGGTTCTTCTTCTTGCACTACAAATAGCTGCTCGTCGGGAAAAGACTCATTTATCAATGCCTTATCTAATGAAGTAGCATTAGAGTTCTCTAAACGCGAGAGATGATCAGCGACTTGATTCTCAGTCCCCTTTATATCCTTGATCTCTAGTTCAAATTCTTGAAGCAAAAGAACCCATATAATCAATCTAGGCTTCGAGTCCTTCTTTGAGACAAGATAATGAATTGCCGCGTGATCAGTGAAAACTGTCACCTTAGTCCCAAGTAGATAAGATCAAAATTTCTCAAAACCATAGACAATAGCCAAAAGTTCTTTCTCCGTAGTAGTATAATTCAGTTGAGCACCATTTAGGGTCTTGTTAGTGTAGTAGGCCACATGAAACATGTTGTTCTTCCTCTGCCCAAGAACTGCTCCAACTGCATAATCACTTGCATCGCACATCATCTCAAAAGGTTCATTTCAATCAGGTACAGTTATGACTGGTGCCGTGATTAAACTCTTCTTCAGTGTCACAAAAGCTGCAAGGCACTCGTCATCAAACTTGAAAGGGACATCTTTTTCTAGCAAACTGCACAATGGCTTTGAAATCTTAGAGAAGTCTTTGATGAAACGCCTATAGAAACCTGCATGACCAAGAAAACTGCGAATTCCCTTAACATAAATAGGTGAAGGAAGATTTTCAATGACCCCCACCTTGGCTTTGTCCACCTCAAGGCCCTTACTAAAAACCTTGTGCCCAAGAATAATGCCCTATTGTACCATAAAGTGACATTTCTCCCAATTAAGAACCAAATTAGTCTCAACATACCTCTTGAGAACGTGTCCAAGATTTTGCAAGCATTCATCAAAAGAATCGCCGAATACAGAGAAGTCGTCCATGAACACCTCCACATTTCGGCCAATCATATCAGAAAATATGGCCATCATACATCTCTGAAATATGGCTGGTGCACCACGCAGACCAAAAGAAACTCGTTTGAAGGAAAAAGTACCAAATGGACAAGTGAAGGTAGTTTTTTCATGATCTTCTGGAGTGATACAAATCTGATTGTAACCCGAATAGCCATCAAGAAGAAAGTAGTACTCATGCCCAGCCAATCTGTCAAGCATCTGGTCAATGAAGGGCAAGGGGAAGTGATCCTTCCTGGTGGCCTTGTTCAGCTTCCTGTAGTCCATGCAAACTCTCCACCCCGTGACTGTTCGTGTAGGAATAAGCTCATTCTTCTCATTTACTACCACATTAATTCCACCTTTCTTTGGCACACATTGAACCGGGCTTACTGATAGTCAAATATTTTTGCATAATTTTATACCTATTTATTGCTAGCTTTAATATTTTTAAATAAATTAATTGTTGCATTCTCATCATTTTGTAGATATTTGGAAAAATGAGAAATGTGAAGAAAATAGGAGAAAAGGGAAAAAATGGAAGAAATATAATGTCACTTAAGCAACTTGAAGAAAAAGCCAAAAGAAAGAGTTGGTAGAAATCAAGGGTCAAGATCAATAAAATACACCTCTCACTTGGATGGCCAAGATTCACCCAACTCTACCCTAAACCTTATTTTTTAGCTATAAATACCCCTTTCCCCCTTGTATTCAACAAGCTAGTTTTATCTTAGTTTACTCTAAATTTAGTAGTAGTCGCTCTTTTCAATTTCTAGATCTAGTTTTCATTTGCTATCTAATAGCTTTCAATTATTGTAAACACTCTTTTCAATTAATGTTATTCAAGCCTTTTTATTAAATTTTCTCTTATCCTATTATGTCTTGTTATTTTTATTTTGGGTTATGATATCTTTTAAAGTACCACAAGTTTTATATTTAGGGATTTGAAATGAGCCTTTTAAATTTAGAAGTATTAATTGGCTCATTTGTTGGTAGTTGGATTTTTCCGGGGAGCATAAGTTTTCTGGTGAAAATATAATTTTCCAATGAGACCTACATTTTACGGCACTGTTGTTATAATTTTCCGACGAAAGCTCTACTTCAGCTCAAAAATCATTTGTGTTCGGGGTTTAGCTCTCTCGTTAAGTAGTTTATTTAAAATTAATCATTTCACAATTCTTAATTTATTATTCTAGGAGCAATTCTATTTTTCTGCCGACATTTCTTTCTCTGTATTGTCCCTTTAGTATAGTGCTAGTTGCTTGGTTTTTTTTATTTTTTGCCCATTTGTTGTTTTTAGATCATGTATATGTTTATTTCAGGCCCAATTTACTTTTCCATTCAAGCCCATTTTCCAAGTAATTAGTTTATGGAACTTGAAGTCCAAAATGCTACTGACCCAACAAAACAAAACTCCCGGCCTACTTTTACTTGTAGTATTTTGCTTTAATTTTTAATCCTCTCTCATTTTAGTTATTTAATTAATGTTGTTGAGTTAATTTAGTCCACTAAACATGCTTTAGTATAGAATACTCCCGTAGTTTAATTCAATGATAGGGTATTGGTATTTATTTGTATTAATTAAACTTGTCATTAATGGTAACCTAGTTTTAGTAGTATTAATTAGGGTTAATTAATTAATAGCTAGTAGTATTAGTTGCGTAGTTATAGTCTAGATATAATTAGCTCACTTTTTAATGCTGACCCATTTTCTTTATAAAAAAAATTCCTGGCCCAAAGTCCTTTAATATGGTAACTATTAAATTCAATTAATGTAGCCCACTTCTATTTTGTAGCATATTTCTATTTAATTGGTCCATTTCCTTGTCCATTTGTTGTTTCAGTTCTATGTAATCATTTTACTTACTAGTAGTCCATTTACATCTCTTTTTTTTCAATTTTTTTTAAATGCTAGTAGTTGGTTTCTTAATTAAATCATATTGCTATTAGATTTTGTTAATTATATGAGTCGTACTTAATATTTTATTTCTGGTTAAATTAGTATATTTCTGTTAAAAATATTTGAAAGTCGGCTCACTTCGAAATTAAAATTGGTCTAATTCGCCTAGATTGAAAAAATAAGGTGTTGCGAAATAATTTAGTTTCCGCGGAACGAATCTCTAAATATTAAAATGAAAATAGTGCGCTTGCAATTAAAAATGTATATTTTTGGCACATCACTTACCCATGAACTGTCAAACATAGGATAGATGATCCATGCATCTAGCCACTTAAGAATTTCTTTCTTCACTACTTCCTTCATGATCGGATTAAGTCTTCTTTGTTGCTCAACCGTAGGCTTGCTACCTTCCTCTATCAGAATTTTATGCATGCAATAAAAAGGGCTGATTCCTTTGATATCTGTTATAGTCCAACCAATTGCCGATTTGAACTCTCTTAGAAACCTCAGGAGCTTTTCCTCGTCTCTACCTGAAAGGTCAGATGCAATAATAACAGGCAAAGTAGATGCATCACCTAAAAACGCATACCTCAAATGCTCAGGTAAAGGCTTAAGCTCAAGAGTGGGAGCTTCCTCAATAGATGGTTTGAAGCATTTAGGAGCTTTATTCAATTCCTCCACTCCAAGAGATTTAAAAGGAAGATCAATCTTCCTCTTCCAAGGAGAAGCATTCAAATATTGTAATTGTTCTTCACCTTCATCATCTTCACTTTTTGAATTTCCCAATAAGGCTTTTTCTAAGGCATCGGACCTTAGCAATTGATCAAGCTCTGAAGTAACCACAGAATCGGCCAACTCCACCTTTAAGCACTCCTCATTTTCCGTAGGAAATTTCATAGCATTGAACACATTAAAAGTTACATCCTGATCCAGCACGCGCATTATAAGCTCACCCTTCTGCACATCTATCAAGGTTCGGCCAGTCGCCAAGAAAGGTCTTCCCAAGATTATGGAAATCTTCTAATTCTCCTCGAAATCAAGAATGACAAAATCAGCAAGGAAGATGAGTTTTTCAACCATGACCAAGACATCCTCTACAATACCTCACAGATATGTAATAGAACGGTCGGCCAACTACAAGGTCATATAAGTCAGTTTTGGATCAGGTAAGTCTAACTTCTTGAAGATTGACAAAGGCATCAAATTGATGCTAGCTCCCAAGACATATAAGCATCTGTCAAAAGACATTTTTCCGATAGTACACGGAATAGTGAAATTTCTTGGATCTTTAAGCTTCGGAGGTAACTACTGTTGCAGCACAGCACTGCATTCTTCCGTGAGAGCGACAGTCTCTAAATCATCTAGCTTCACTTTCCGAGAAAGAATACCTTTCATAAACTTTGCGTAACTAGGCATTTGCTCAAGAGCCTCTGCGAAAGGTATGTTGATATGAAGTTTCTTGAACACCTCCAATAAATTTTCAAATAGCTTGTCCAACTTTTTTTCTGAAGCCTCTTAGGAAAAGGCGGTGGAGGATAGATCTTTTTCTCCCCTGTCTTACCCTAAGGAGGAGTGTGCTCAACAGTAGTCTTCCTTGGTTCCACTTGTTCTTCATGCTGCTCTACTTCTTTCTAAGCCCCAGCTTCTTCAGTCAACTCTCGAGTTTGTTCGGGATTCACAACCTTTCCAGACGTCAAAGTGATTGCCTTTACCTGCTCCTTAGCTTCCTTCCTTCCTGGCACTTCAGTGTCACTAGGTAGAGTACCAGATTGATGATTTAGCAAGGCATTGGCCATTTGCCCAAATTGATTTTCCAAGGTCTTGATGGAAACAACTTGACTCTTGCACATTAGCTTCAACTCCTCTAATTCAGATTTTTCATTAGCTTATTGCAGCTGGAGTTGTTGTCTCGGTGCATATTGCGGTTGCTGAAAACCAAGGGGGTTGTACTGCTTAGCTGGATACCGCTGATAAGGCTGTTGAACCGCATTCTGAGCGTTGCTCCAACTGAAATTAGGATGATTACGGTTGTTAGGATGATAAGTGGCTGGTACAGGTTGCTGTGAATGCTGAAAGTTGCTCACGAACTGAGCTGATTCACTTGTGAACTAATCAGTCTCATGGGCACAAACACAAAGCTCACAGACACTAGCAATTTGATTAACCCCATGATTAGCTAAAGTGTCCACCTTCATCGTCAAAGCCTTAAGTTGGGCAGCTATAGCAGTTGTTGCATCAAACTCCAGAATTCCTTTAATTTTCCCTGAGTTAGTCTCTGGGAAGGATTCTGGTACTCATTAGCAGCCATCAGTTCAATAAGTTCATAAGTTTCATTGTAACTTTTAGCCCGCAAGGCTCCTCCTGATGCTGCATTGAGCATGGGTCTAGAAGTAGCACCCAATCCATTGTAGAAATAGTTAATAATCATCCAATGAGGCATGCCATGGTGTGGGCACTTCCTTAGCATCTCCTTATATCGATCCCAAGACTCACACAGAGATTCTCCAGTTTGTTGAGCAAACTGAGTAAGAGCATTCCTAATTGCAGCAGTCTTCGCCATAGGGAAGAATTTAGTGAGAAATTTTTGAGCAAGATTTTCCCAAGTGGTGATAGACCCTGCTGGTAGAGAATATAACCAGCACTTAGCTTTGTCCCTCAGAGAGAATGAGAAGAGTCACAGTTTAATAGCATATTCTGTCACATTATTAAACTTGAACATGTTGCAGATCTCGATGAAATCCCTGATGTGCATGTTGGGGTCTTTAGTAGGAGAACCCCCAAACTGAACTGAGTTTTGTATCATCTGAATCGTCCTTGACTTGATCTCAAAAGTGTTAGCCTTGATGGCTAGCCTGATAATGCTTGACTGAATTTCATTAATTTTAGGCTGAGAATAGTCCATCAAAGCCTTAGGATTTTCTGCTTGATCACCCATCTCTACTAACACTGGTTCCTCGACTTTCTCTTCTTCTTCTACCTTTTTTTTCTTCTTCAAAAACTTCCTTTCGAACCACCACAACTTCTTCCTCGGCTTTATCCATTGTTCTCTTACGACTACGCGAATGCGTATGCATACAACCTCGCTAGAGTACCTGAAATAAGACAAGGAAACAAATAAGTAACAATGTCCGAGTCAATGAACTTTAACGACCACTGATGGAAAATACATAAACTAAAAATTAACACTGCAGTCCCCAGCAGCGGCGCCAAAAACTTGTTAGTCGCTAAACACACGCTAATAATACACGCAAGTATACGCGTTCGCAAGTAATATAGAAACTTTTCTAGTTCGTTCCCACAGAGACTGGCTTGGTTAACTAATTAATTTATGCACTTAAGCAACAATGTATGATTATTATTCAATTCTAAGACGATAACAAATTGAGGTTGTTTATAACTAAGAATTAAACTAACAATTATAACTAAGAGAATAAGATGATTGAATTAATATATATGAAAACATGGGATTCTAATTTCATTAAATACTTAATTCAATAGCCTTTTTGTTCTTAATCTTAGCATGCAATGGTGATGACACTAATCAGATAACACGAAACTGATAAACGCCAACTTTCGTTGTACGAATACCATACTACTAGACATCCACAAAAGAGATAGAAGCTAAATAGACATCAATTATATTGAGACCCTAAATGTCTATAGAATTTGACAACATAACGGTTTAAGCACAAGTTATCTATCTTGATTACATAGGGCAAGTAAGATGGTTAAAATAACCTACGAATCATGCATAAAAATAACACATGAACCTATGCTGGCATGGCAAGTTTTAAATCCTTAAATTCACTTTCGCTTCATTAAAAATTAACACACTATCTTATAAGTTTGTGACGCTCATAAGACGAATACGCACAACCAATACTAGGTTATCAAACAATCACCACACACTAAAGCATCGAAACAAATTAACTAAAGAAATCCATATATAAATACGTTAGAACCCCACGATAACGATTAGCCCATAATCAGACTCATCATCAACGTGGGTTTTGGTGAAAGCATGGTATAACAAACGTAGTCTTTATAACGAATAAAAAAACCAAGTTAACACAAGAGTATAGGTTCAACAAAACAAGAAACGAGCATCCAAGATTATAACTCAAAACAAAGATTCACAAGAATAAACTAGATCGTCTTCACCTTTGTTGAATTATGCTATAGGTCTCTTGTTGTCTTCTCCTTGCGCTTTGATATGTCTCAGACTTGATTACGTATGAAAAACGAGCTAAAGTTATTTATATAGAAGCCCCATGCAATCCAGAAGTCCTCCAATTGTAATTATAATAGAATCAGGATTCTCTGATTTCGTACCGGCGCGGCCGCGCGCTATCACAGCGCGGGAGCGTAGCCTTTCTGACATCCTGGCGCGGCCGCGCGCTTGACCAGCGCGGGCGCGCCATTCTTCTGGAAAAACTTCATATTTTCTTCTTTTCCTTGCTGCTTCGAGCCGGCTTTCCACGAGCTTTTATTCCAACACCATCTTGACATATAATTAGCACCAAAACAATGCTAATTCACCCGATTACCTAGATAATGCCTGGAATGCAAAAACACTAGAAAACACGTCAAAACACTTAACAACTTGAGTACAAACGCATCAATTCAAAGCTTATTAGAGCATTATAAAGTGTCATAAATTTCACTCAACATACCCCCAAACTTGAATCGATGCTTGTCCTCAAGCATAAACAAACTCAAAGAACAAGAACAAAAATGCATGAATGCAACTAATATGAATGCAACGATTCCAATAGAATAACTAAACCAATCAACGAGCAACATCTCAACAAATGCAATTACTCGCATAAAGATCAATTAAATCATACAATTCAACTTATAAACTAGAGACGTGCGTGTGTGCAAATGCTTACGGATATACTATCGCAACTAGATCAATAATCATGACTCACTGCTCAACAAGGAAATCGCAAGGTTATAAATAAAATAAAAAGGTAGACTCAAAATAACTTATAACACTTCAATTCTTATATTGGAGTTTTATACGGATTCATGCTTTTATTCAAATAAAACAAAACACATATATTTATTTGATTGTGCAATGAGTGAGGTCCATAAAAGACTTATACAATAGTACCCATGTAGCGAGTGTTAGGTTAATGGATCCCAGACTATAATTCTTGTACCACCTCGAGCTGTAATTTATTATATCTCCAAGTCTTCAAATCTTCTAATCTACGGGTCTTCGTACTTTAAAATATTTTCAATCCTCTCGAGTACAAAAACCACTTAATAGTATTTCTAAAAATAATACTCCATTTCCTTTCATGGATCACTTACTTCTAGTGCAAGGGTCTGGTTCATTTTTACTTTTGGTTCTGACGAACGAATAATCATTGAGTCAGAAGACTAGTTACGCACTCAGCCCTTCGTATTATACCCGTATAAACCACTGTCAAGTCTTCTACCAGATATAACCAACTTCACTCAGAATCCTTGAGGTCTTCACACTGATCCTGATAACTGCTTCGAATGACTCCAACTTTATTCCTACACATCCTGAACATGTTAATGAACTTCATACGTATCATTATTGATGTCTTCTTCACTATAGCTACCAAAACCATCGTGTATATGCCCAATAAATAATCTATATTGATTCTAGTGGAATATAGATTATTTCAAAGTCCTGTGTTCTAAGTTAAGTTATACAAACCAGTATTGTTGAGCTATACATACAGCTTCAATCTTGTTCAACACATTGTACTAGAATATATGTATTCCCATTTACACCAATTTGTCCTATCTAGATTAGAGAGGACATGTTGCAGCTTTATTGGGACCATCTTGATTATATTAATACGCTTCTTGATCTTTAGCTGAGTGTCTCCTTTCCTTTCTCTCTAAGTTTAGCTGTAGGTTTGACGCCTTTTCATAGACCACCTCCATGTAAAATGCGCTGCAGTGATTTGTTTCTTCTGAAACCCTTATTTATCTTGTTGTAAATTTGGCTAAGTGAAAATATCATGAAGTATAATCATCCTTCACTTTACGATATAATTCAAATTTGGAATTCACGATATAGTACTGTTATTCCCTAACAATACAACAACAGAATTACAGAAGAGGGATTGAATGGAATTTTGGTTTTTTTTGCTTTTATGAAGAATCAATTCTTAATATACAACCGTGTTTGAATATACAAGAATCCAAATAGACTATGTGAGCATTCAATTAACACAAAGTAAATAAACAAGTGTTTAAAAACTTTCTGGTGTATTTGTATTTCTACTAGAGATGTATATATTGAAAAAATCTCTGTGATGCAAGAATGCACATAGCTGCTTACAAGTATCCTACAACTTAGAACTTAAGAGACTATGAATGTAGCTTATTTGCCCTGTTGTTCTTAATCTTGTAATTCTTAACTTCTAAAATACTTGATACACTTGGTTTATAAATCACCAAGTTACATGTGCAATAGGACAAAAATATTTCAATCAACTAAGTCCAATTCACATGTTTCTTCATTTCTCTATCCAATGCAAACCAAGTTAGATACAACATCTTTGAACGAGCATGTCTTGTATTGAAATGGAAATGCTTCATTTTCTTCTAAGACTTGCAATCAAGATGCCACATTCATTTTATACATTATCAACCCATGTGACTCTGTGCCAGCTTCTGTCAAGTCCCTTTCAACTGTTATCTTTGTTGATTTTCCGTTGATACTTCATATATATTATCCTTTGACACTATATTGGTGTCATCTGTTGAAACATTCTTGATAACATCCGTTGATAGCTTTAACTGATACCTGTTAAAGGCTTGACTTCTCCATTGAAGGCATATTACTTGATCAGTTGAAGCTTGTGGAGACATCCATTGACAGCTTTGTGGATTAGCAGTTGAAGTTGTTTCCATAGCAGTTGATACTTTTTTACTTATATAAAATTACAAGGCATTTTCTATTTATAATTAACAAGCCTATTTTGTATATCTTTCTAGTAGTCAACATGACTAAGAAACTACTAAGAAACTACCAAATCCCCCATATATTCTAGTGTACAAAATGTGCAACATACTTATTCATATAAGCTACTCCTTCAACGGATAGATATATGAGGTTATCCATTGAAGGCTACAAAAGACATTTAATTAATCTACTTAGGTGTTTTGGTGAATTATCATCGAGACTACAATATATCCCTAACAATCTCCCCCAATTTATGTCTAACAGAATTATAGGCATAAATTCAGGTTGACTTGATGATAACAAAATACCCTATAGAACTGATACATTAAAAAGTAGATAAATTGTAAAATATTGCATTTGAATTGTACAGAGAAAGTTAAAAGAGTTTTATATGCCATTTTTCAAGGTGTTCCTCTAGACTGAGCAAATGATTTCCTTTTCCTTGATTCCCTTATCTTCTTCCCCAATCTCTCATTGTTTTCCTTAATCTGAAGTTGGACTTGTCTGTAGAATTCAAATTTATCTTCTTCATTGATATCCAGCATCTCTTGCATTTTTTGATAGTTTCATTATCAGAGATTTTGAGCTGGTCTTCAAGTCTGAAAAATCTCTTGACATACTTTTTATCCCTAAACTCCGTAATCCAGTAGGGCTTCATACGCACTCTATTCCCAATGATTGGAATAGTTAAAACTCTTGGTAGTGTACTAGGATCTCTCCAGCTTTGTCTAATTTAACTTATCTTTTTAAGTATTTTTTACGTGGAAACCTTTTTGAATCGAAAGTCCTTCTTCATAGCAGAAAATATTTTGACCAAGAAATTGTAGCTTTTAATGAGAGTCCCGTAGAGAGGCCATGTGATCTTAATATCCCTTTGAATCTGAACACCAATCTTTCTGGAAGCATTTAGTTAGCAACAATCCCTCTTACTTCATCCATTTCATCCATAAAGAGTTCAATTTCTGAGAATTACTTGATGTCACATATGTAGAGTTGGTCATCTTTGTTGATAGTAGGCTTGGGTTTTGAGATGGCTTTGGTTTGAGGTAGGGTTAGTTTAACTCCTTTGCTTTCCCTTTTTGAAGTTCTCTTTTTGGTTGGTAGAGGTATGTGTAGATCAGGAATTGGTAAACTATCCCAATCTATAGGCTCATCCTTTGGCACAATTGGCTCACCATAAAAGTTGACCTCAAGATTGACCTTAATTTCAGCTGCTTCCATAGAGGACACAATTGGTTGTCTTGAAGGCATAGATTGAGATGGTTCACTTTCCTCTTCTTTAAAAAAAATTTGCTTACCCATGTACCAGGCTTCATCTTGATTTTTTCCTCTTTTCCATTCAAGCTTCTTTTCTTTCTTCTTATCAGCCAATTTTTATTTTAGTTCAGTTGAAGGTTTCTCATCATTCTTTTGAGCTTCAACAGTGGCTTGCCTTTTCTTTGGCTTTGGCAATGGTTTTATTCCCTTGTCTTCCTCTTTCTTCGCTTCAATAAAATGAGAAAACCCACTCATCACAAAGATTATTTGTCCATGTCTGTAGATTCTTTCAGTTCTACTTCTTAAAGCTGCATCCTTAGTTGTTTTATAGCTTTCAATTGTCTTACCAAGAAGCTTCAGTTCATCGGGCATGGGTGGTAAATAGTTAAGCAACATTGGATATTTGTTTGAGAATTTAAAATTCGATGGTTTGGGATTTAGCACCACAATGGGCTTGAGTTCATTTCTAATTGAGCTTTCTCCCTTTTCACCATTTCCCAGCTTCACTTCTCCTAGAGTTAGTGGCCTCAACTATGTGATGTGTTTCACATATTTGATGATTGAGCAGTTGAGCTAAAAACTTGAGAAATTCTTGTATCAATATTTTTTACTGTTCCATAATCTTCAATTCAGCTGTAACCAGATTAATGAGATCAATGCTATCTAGCTCCCCCTTGGCTGATGACTTTGGCATTGTAATAGATGGAACTATTACTTTAGACACTTGAAATGCACATCCTTCTCCCCCTTTTTGTTATCATCAAGTTGAAGTGTAGGAGTTGAAGTTTGTGCAGCCACCAGCTGTTGGAGTAATTGATTCTATATTTCTTGATTGTGAAGTATCTTGGCAACTGAGTCTTTAATATTTGACATTATTGTGCTCAAAGCCTCAATTTTTTTCTAGGTCACTTTCTTTGCCGGGCTTAAACTGAATCTCTCTCATAGTAGCTATAGGAAGCTTCTCATCCAACCTTGATTGCACATCCTTCTTTACCTCATCAATGGAAAATTTAAGACCATCCAACTCTAGATCGTGGGCGAGATTTTGAATTCTGTTAAGTTGGAGAGACTCTAGATGAGCTTGAAGAAGTGACCTTACAGTGGCATTTGTAGTGGCTTTTATTGTTGTCTAGGTTTGATTGATCAGTTTGAAGAGTGTGGAGGTGAAGCGATGAGAGTTGCATTCCTTACTAAACATCCAATCAGGTGTTTCTATTTTAGAGCTAGGGCTTGCATCTCCCTTATGTTAGTGCCATCTTAATCACCAAACTCGTCATCCATTCAATCATCAGCATCATCTTCACACTGAAATTCATCCTCAGCTACAGAAGGTAGGCTTGAAATGGCATCCTTGGCCCTTTGCATAGATGCAGTTTTGTGAACAAGATTCAAAGTTCTTTTAGCCTCCTCATTTCCTGAGCAACCAAAGTTTGAAAGGCTATAACAGGGTGAGTAAATGTCCCATCATTGAGGGAAATGGAATCTATAACATCTCTGTATTATTTCTAAAATAGTCTTTACCTTTATGCATTACTGACATTCATTGACTCACTTGCAATGGCTTCCACCGTTATATCATCGGTACCTGCTTTTCTCTCTTTATCTCTCTTTTCTTGCATCAGGGGCTCCCCCTGGCTCACACCACTCACACCCTAACCTTCACCTACTAAGGTGGGACTCAACTCACTCACTTTTCCATACTTAAAGTGTAATATCTGGGATATACCGTGTAATTATTTTTGCTAATTAAATAATTATTATGTGTGTTCAGTATCTATTCTGTGAATTAACTGTTAAGTATTATTTGTATTTGAATATTCAAAAATAGTATTAATTGAGTATTTCAATTTTTATATGTCCAAAATAAAAGATAGATAATTGTCATATCTTCCTAATTATTTTTATGTTGATTTATGAATTTATATGAATCATATGAAATTTATAAAATCTTTTTCCGAGTATTTAAAATCTATTTTATAAAAACGGGAACCCAGCGACGTCAACCGTTATTACGTTTTTGGAACTCGAAACTCTTCCGAGAACTCCATTCCTAACCTAATTGTAATATTCCGAGCATTTTCCATGTTTCGACTTTTTCGATCCGGCGTACGGTTTGTCCTGCGCGGGTCCCGACACAATATTTTCGATACAGTATTCGTTTCGGTAAATCAATAAAAACCCATATTTTAGATAAACGGGAGCTTTTTATTAAACTATCACAATTATCACTTCATGATACGTGTAACCAGGCGCTGAGACCAAGACCGCAGTACAAATTGTACTGATTTGGATAATTATCCCAAAAACCGATACCGTTTGGATCAGTTTTTACAAATAAACGTACCGTTTTATATCCGGGAGGATCCAACGGGATAATAATTTTCCGTAAATATAAATAGCCTTTTACCGTATTTTATTTTATATTAAAATCATTTGCAGACAGATAAATATATAATTTTATAGAGAAAAATCCTATATTCATAAACTGTTTCAAGAATCAAACCAACTTTTGAAGGTGTTATTGATCTTTGTTTGAAAAGCTCGAGTACTGGATTTGAAGGTCTTGAAAAGCTCTATCAGAATCTGTAATCTATACACCTGCAGAATGAAAGGTTTAATTTCTAAAAATTTATTTATTTTCGAATTATTTTTATGAAAAATATGAATTTTTGTTCGGATGATTGTTTGTATGATTTGATGATTGCATGTTGTAGAGCTTGTTCTCCTGATGATTTTGGTATATTATACGTCTGATTTGGAGTTCAATAACATGTTCAAATTTGAGTTTGATTTTCGAATTTTAAAATTAGGGTTTATAACCCGTATGAATGTTTTCAATTGAAATTTGGGGGTTTTTGATTCAGGGGTTATTAGCTGTTGATTTATAGTGAGTTGTGTTCCTTATGAAATTTGCAATCGATTGATATATAGCTTGTTAACAGAGGATGCTTGAATCGAAGAGAGTTGTGTTTTAAAGATTTACGATGTTCAACGGAAACCGGCGATGTTCTTGGCCAATTTCCGGCCAGAACAGGGATGATTAGAATGTTTTGATTGCGTGAACAAGTTCCTGGTGTTGCGTAGTGTTGATCTGGAGGTGTTAGTGGGGTGAGGACGCCGGGATCGTCTTCTCCGGTAACCCCCGATTTTCCGGCGACTGGAACTGCAAAATTGCAGTTTAGTCCCTGTAGTTTTGAAGATGGTGAATTTTAGTCCCTGTAGTTTGCAAAGTTTTCAAAAATAGGATTCCTGTTTATAAAATGTTTAAAAATCATATTTCCTATTTATTTTTATTATAAAAATTCATTTTTAATTTCTGAAAATTCTAAAAAATTAGTATTTTAATTTCGAAAATTATTTTTAATTCAAAAATAAATCTGAATTAATTAGTTAATTAATTTCAGTTAATTTTTAATTGATTAATTGGTCAATTAATTCGAAAATTAATTGATTAATTGATTTAATTAATTATTAATTGATTTTAATTAATTATTTAATTAGATTTAATTATTTAAAAATAATTTAAAAATTCCGAAAAATAGTTTCGAGCTTTAAAATATTATTCTAAATTATTTCCAAGGCTCAATAATTATTATAAAATTGTTTCGGAGCCAGAATTGGCCAGCCGAACCCTATTTATTAACCCGAAATTGATCCAATGACCCGTTTTAATTCTGAAAAATGTTTTAAAAATCATTTTAAATACCCGAAAGCCTATTTATAACCCGAGACTTCTTTATAAATGATTTTCTATTGATTATGTGATGTATTATGTGTTATATGTGACTTGTTGATTGACTATCGGTCTATACATTCGGTGTTTGCTTGATTATTGCATAACTTTCAATCCGTTAATCGGATTTGGGTAAAACGAAGGGTAGATAGAAGTATGTGTTGAATAGAATCCTATAAGTTGATGATTGATAGATGCTTATAATATGTGAGCAGAAGAGGCAAGACGTAGGAAAGGGAAACAGGTAGTTGAGGAGTAAAACGATTGTGATTGGAAGCGAGTGCAGGATAGTAAGATAATACCAGGCAAGTGTTCTGAACTTTCTCGAGATATTGTAGTACTTGATAGTCTTGTTGACATTGCAAGTGCTTTGAAGCACAAAAACCTAAACCCTGATTTCAGTTATTGTTCTTGAGCCATGAACCATATTCTTTCTAAGCCATTGATTATTGTATACCCAAACACGAACCACAAATCTACGATACTACTCCACAAATACATACAAACTAAATACCAAACACTGAACTGAATTATTATATACTCAACCCATGGTATCTTATGCTTTGAAAGACCAAATTATTGAAACCCTGAAACATTGATTCCTTTGTTATCCAATTCTTTCATTACCCAACATCCAAGCCTTGAAAGTACCTTGTTGATCCACACAAGGGTTGAAACCCTTTCATTGTTAAACACTCACTTTTGTTAATGATTCTGATTATTGTTTATTATTATTTAATTTTGTTATTATGTTAGAATTGGATTGTTTTTATAAAATTGTGGACCAGATTCGTGGTCAGACCATATAATGGTCAAGTTAGGCCAATGTGTGCCTTAGATCCAGTAGGTAGAGCAATGCTGTGTGCTTTGCTCGGGGTTAGTGCGTGACTGATCAGCAGCCTAACCTTGGTTTTAAAATAAAAATATAGTATCCAATTCTAAATCATAATCCATTGTTCACTTGATATCATAACCATATTCACTTAATGATCATTATTCTCAGTTTTGTCATTGTGACTTGCTGAGCTAGTTAGCTCATTTGTGCTATGTTGTTTATACTCTTTCCAGTTAAAAAGGAACCAGTTGGTAGCAAGGATCCCCAGTCCGGTGCGAGAACTAGGGATTAAGGTTGTTGAAGCTGAGCTAGTAGGCTTCTTTTGGAATAATGTAAATTTGTAAAAGTTTGTAATATGTTTAATACTCAGTTTGAGTTTGAATGGTTGGGATTTAATCGGTATGTAATATATTAGTGTGTTTGGCTTGTGTTTATACTTTAACCTGTTGCGATCCGTGGTAGTTGGTAAGTAGGGTCAGTGCATATTATTATTATTATCTTTATTATTGTTATAAGCAGGTTGTAAACAGTGTGTGTGTGGACCCCAAACTTCTGACCCGGGTTTGGAGGGCGCCACAGGTTTGGTATCAGAACTACAGGTTATAAGTCACCGACACAAGCCTAGGTTGACGGGAATGGGTAGAGGGTTAGGATTAGAAGTAAGGAATAGAATAGTAAAACGTTGAGAGGTTGAGTGTTACGGTATAACCAGTAGTAGTATAATTTGCGTCATGGTTCGAGATTCTTGTATTACGATATAATTTCAGATAGCAGCGATGGTCGACTCTTTTATTCCTGTATCAGCTGATCACTCAGAGCCTTCAGTTGGAGCACCAGCATCGGATCCCCGTCCTGTTATTCCACCAACATTGGCTATTTTACCTCCACCAGTGTTGCAGCCCGTACCACTGCAGGCTATTCCACCTCCAGGCATGAGGCCACCTGTTAGAGGACCCCCACCTGCTGATTCAGGCTTTACTAGTCATTCATTTACAGGAGTACCTTTTCAGTTCTCTTCCTATCCTGTCCCATATCATCAGTTTGAGGCTTGCCTTATGGAGCAGCGATTCTTTCAGGGTCAGATTCAGGAGTACTACATATCATGCGTACCAGAGAGGTTGGGAGTGGTGAGAGGCGACTGAGAGAGAGGCTACAGGTGTTTCGTAGAGCAGCTGCTGTGAGGATTGTTGAGGCTACACATGAGGACATCACCCCTGATTTCCTTGTGGAGTGGGCTAAGTGGGTTCTAGAGGAGCTTGAGGAGATTGGAGGTCCAGACTTGCCATGAGTCAGAGATTCTGAGCAGTGTTGTTATGGTTATGTAGTATGTACAGTAGTGTGTAGTGTGTATCAGTAGACTTTTGAGTTGTATTTATAGACTAGCGATGTTGACTAGTGAGTAGGTTGTTGTACCCTTTTGCTTTTACTTTCGAAGCATTTTTACGCTTGTACCACCTAAAACTTTTGATCTATATATATCAGTACCTTTTCTTTTCCAGCACTGTCATTTACTTTATCACACTTGTTTTACTTTACCTTACTTATTGCACCAGTTATACCCTGTGATACCATGTACCCTGTTTTCCATAACTGTTTATATTCTGTAAAGAAGCAAGCAATTTACTTAGTTACAACTGTTTTCAAAAAGAGATATTCCTGTTTTACAAAACTTTTCCTTTATGCAAAGATTTGATTCAAAAGCTAAATAAATTGTTTGATTCTTTACAGAAAATGCCTCCCAGAAGAAATACCCGCACCCACACCCAAAATGAAGAAACCAACAACAACAACAATAACAACCAAGATGAGACAAACCAGAATGTGAACCCAGGACCCATAGACCCATCAATAGCCCAGATTCTCCAAATCTTGGCCCAACAAACAGTTCACCTGGCACAATAACAACAAAGATAGACCAATTCCCAGGTAACTTTCAAAACTTTTCAGGCAGTAAACCCACCAGAATTCAAGGGTTCCTTAGAGCTAATTGAAGCAAATGTGTGGTTAAAGGAAATAGAGAAGGCATTTTCCTTGGTAAAAGTGAAAGAGGAGCAGAAGGTTGAGTTTGCAAGTTACTATTTGAAGAATGAGGCCACCTATTGGTGGGAGATGGTGAAGACATTGGAAGGTACAGATGTTATTACTTGGGAAAGGTTTAAGGAATTGTTTTTAGAAAAATATTTTCCTCAGTTTGTTCAAGACCAGATGGAGCTGAAAATTTTAGAGTTAAAGCAAGGAACTATGTCGGTGTCAGATTATGAGAGTAAATTTGAGGAATTATCAAGGTATGTGCCGTCGTATGTTGATACTGATAGGAAGAAAGCTAAGAGATTCCAGCAAGGCTTGAAGCCATGGATCAGAGGAAAGGTAGCTATCTTTGAATTGGAAACCTATCCACGAGTTGTACAAAAGGCTATGATTGCGGAGACAGAAAGTGAGATGTCACAGAAGGAGAAAGAGAGCAAGAAAAGGAAGGTTGAGGGAAGTGAGGGTCAGTTACAACCAGGGAAGTTTCCAAATTTTAAGAAGGGCAAGTTTCAGCCAGGGAGAAATTTTAATTTCAGGACACAAAATGCAGGAGAAGGAGGCCAGGGCAACCGTCCAGCTAATGTGAATCAGCCAAATCAGTTGAGATTAACTTTTCCAGATTGTCAAGTTTCTGGAAAGAAGCATGGGGGAGTTTGTAACAAGTTGAACATGGTATGTTTCAAATGTAATCATAAAGGGCACTATTCGAGGGAGTGCCCAAATCAGCCAGCAAGAGAGCCAGCAAATAAGGATCAACCTATCCGGAATCCAGCAGTGAAGGTTCCAGCCATTGGATTTATGTGCTTCAAATGTGGAAAGCCAGGACATATGGCCAGGGATTGCAAGACACCAGCCCCAGTCAGTAATGCATTGAGGATTATGGGATCTACCCCAACAGTGAATGAGACTCCAAGGGCTAGAGTTTTCGACATGTCAGTGAAGGATGCTATCCAGGATACAGATGTCGTGGCAGGTACGCTCAATGTGAATTCTTTATGTGCCAAAGTGTTAATAGATTCGGGAGCAACTCAATCATTTGTTTCACAAGATTTTGTTAGCAAGTTAAATTGTCCAGTAGAGTATTTAAATGAAATAATGACTGTGGAATTAGCAAACCAAGAACGTGTAACTGTGAATCAAGTTTGTGGGAATTGTGAGGTTGAGATTTCTGGTAGTAAGTTTTGTGTAGATTTGATACCATTTAAGTTAGGAGAATTTGACATTATATTAGGGATAGATTGGTTATTTAAGCATGATGCCCAGATAGATTGTCGAAATAAGAAGGTAATAGTAAAGACGTCTGATGAAAAGATAGTAACGTTCAAGGGCCCAGAAAAAGTAAAAAAGTTCTTAACAATAATTCAAGCTGAGAAGTTATTACGGAAAAGATGGAAGCACTTTATAGCCTACGTGATTGACAAGAGTCAGGAGCCAGCAAAACTTGAAGATATTCCAGTAGTAAATGAATTTCAAGACGTGTTTCCCGACGAATTACCAGGACTTCCTCCAGATAGAGAAATTGAATTTGCGATCGACTTAGCACCTGAAACAAAACCAGTATCCAAGGCCCCGTATAGAATGGCGCCCGTCGAAATGAAAGAATTAGCGAAGCAATTACAAGAGCTGTTAGAGAAAGGAGTAATCAGACCCAGTGTATCCCCGTGGGGTGCACCGGTATTATTTGTCAAGAAGAAAGATGGAAGCATGAGACTATGTATCGACTATAGGGAGCTCAACAAGCTTATAATCAAGAATAAGTATCCGTTACCCAGAATTGATGATTTGTTTGACCAATTGAAGGGAGCCAAGTATTTCTCCAAGATCGATTTAAGATCGAGATATCATCAACTGAAGATCAAGCCAGAAGATATACCAAAGACAACTTTTCGAACAAGGTATGGACATTATGAATTTCTAGTGATGTCTTTTGGATTGACCAACGCCCCGGCAGCATTTATGGACTTGATGAACAGAATTTTCAAGGAATACTTGGACAAGTTCATTATTGTATTTATAGACGATATTTTGATCTATTCAAAGACAGAAGAGGATCATGCGGAACATTTAAGGACAGCTTTGGAGATTTTAAGGAAAAAGAAGTTGTATGCTAAATTCTCGAAGTGTGAGTTTTGGTTACAGGAGGTTCAGTTCTTAGGACACATAGTTAGTAATGAAGGGATCAAAGTAGACCCGGCAAAGATCGAGGCAATTACAAATTGGGAGAGACCAAGGATACCCACCGAGGTAAGAAGTTTCTTAGGATTGGCGGGATATTATCGTCGATTCATTCAAAATTTCTCGAGGATTGCCACATCATTAACAAAGCTTACACGAAAGAATGAGAAGTTTATATGGAACGACAAATGTGAGGAAAGTTTTCAGGAATTAAAGCGACGATTAATCACGGCACCTGTTTTGTCACTTCCAGATGATCAAGGGAATTTCGTAATTTATAGTGATGTTTCTTACAAAGGATTAGGATGTGTTCTTATGCAGCACGACAAGGTGATTGCGTATGCGTCAAGGCAATTGAAACCACACGAACAAAAGTATCCTACTCATGATATGGAACTAGCAGCCATAGTGTTTGCTTTGAAGATTTGGAGACATTATCTGTATGGAGAGAAATGTGAAATTTATACGGATCACAAAAGTTTGAAGTATATATTTACCCAGAAGGAACTTAATATGAGGCAAAGGAGATGGTTAGAGTTGATCAAGGATTATGATTGCTCAATTAATTATCATCCCGGTAAAGCGAATGTTATAGCAGACGCATTAAGTCGGAAGGAAAGGTTAAATGTGTTATCCGTACCTGAAGAGATATATAAGGAATTTCAGAAATTGGAATTGGAGATTAGAGTTTGCAAGCCTGAGGAAGTAAAAGGGTACAGTATGATTTTCCAACCAGAATTATTAGAGAAAATAAAGAAATGTCAGGAAGATGTAATGGATCAAGATATAAATCGTTTGGTAGGGGAAGAGTTATGCACGCAGAAAGATGACCAAGGTATTCTGAGGTATTCATCTAGAATTTGGATTCCACCGGTGACAAAGTTAAAGAATGAAATTCTACAGGAGGCACAAAATTCAAGGTATTCCATCCATCCAGGAAGTACCAAGATGTATAGAGATTTAAAGAAGAATTATTGGTGGCCATACATGAAGAGGGAAATTGTGGAATGGGTTAGCAAATGTTATACCTGTCAGAGGGTTAAAGCAGAGCATCAGAGACCAAGCGGATTGCTACAGCCATTGGAGATTCCAGAATGGAAGTGGGAACACATTGCCATGGATTTTATAGTTGGATTACCAAGGACAAGGGCTAATCATAATGCCATTTGGGTTATAGTGGATAGACTTACCAATTTAGGTCATTTTTTGCCTATAAATGAAAGATTTTTGCTCGACAAGTTAGTCCATATGTACCTAAAGGAAATTGTAGTTCGTCATGGAGTTCCGGTGTCTATTGTATCTGATCAAGATCCAAGATTTAATTCAAGATTTTGGAAGAGTTTTCAAGAATGTTTAGGAACAAAATTGAATAGGAGTACGGCCTATCACCCGCAGACGGACGACCAAAGTGAAAGAACGATCTAGACAATCGAGGACATGTTACGTGTTTGTGCTATTGGTTTTAAAGGAAGTTTGGACGAGCATTTACCCCTGGTAGAGTTTGTTTATAACAACAGCTATCACGCCAGCATTGGGATGCCACCCTATGAAGCCCTTTATGGACGCAAATGTAGATCTCCAGTATATTGGGACGAAGTAGGAGAACACAAAATACTCGGACCTGAATTGGTGCAGCAGACAAAGGAAGTTGTTGAAATTATCCAGAAGAGATTAATAGCCGCACAAGATCGTCAGAGGAAGTATGCAGACCAGTCAAGGAAGAACATGGAATTTGAAGAAGGGAGCTTGGTATTATTGAAAGTATCACCATGGAAAGGACTAACGAGGTTTGGGAAGAAAGGGAAGCTAAGCCCAAGATATGTTGGACCTTTTGAGATTTTAAAGTGCGTTGGCAAAGTAGCTTATGAGTTGGCGTTACCACCGCACATGGAGCACATTCACAATGTCTTTCATGTATCAATGATTAAGAAATACAATCCAGACTCCAGGCATGTAATAGAATATGAGCCAATAGAGCTTCAGGCAGATTTGTCATATGTAGAGAGTCCGATAGAGATTCTAGATGAGAGAGAGAAAGTATTGAGAAATAAAGTGGTAAAGTTAGTAAGAGTATTATGGAGAAACCCAAAGGTTGAAGAGTCAACCTGGGAATTAGAAAGTGATATGAGAGAAAAGTACCCTCATTTGTTTTCTTAGGAGATTCTGAGGATAAAATCCTTTTAAGGGGGGCAGGATGTAATATCTGGGATATACCGTGTAATTATTTTTGCTAATTATATATTTATTATGTGTGTTCAATATCTATTCTGTGAATTAACTGTTAAGTGTTATTTGTATTTGAATATTAAAAAATAGTATTAATTGAGTATTTTAATTTTTATATGTCCAAAATAAAAGATAGATAATTGTCATATCTTCCTAATTATTTTTATGTTGATTTATGAATTTATATGAATCATATGAAATTTATAAAATATTTTTCCGAGTATTAAAAATCTATTTTATAAAAACGGGAACCAACAGACGTCAATCGTTGTTACGTTTTTGGAACCCGAAACTCTTCCGAGAACTCCTTCCTAACCTAATTGTAATATTCCGAGCATTTTCCATGTTTCGACTTTTTCGATCCGGCGTACGGTTTGTCCTGCGCGGGTCCCGGCGCAATATTTTCGATACAGTATTTGTTTCGGTAAATCAATAAAAACCCGTATTTTGGATAAACGGGAGCTTTTTATTAAACTATCACAATTATCACTTCATAATACGTGTAACCAGGCGCTGAGACCAAGACCGCAGTACAAATTGTACTGATTTGGATAATTATCCCGAAAATCGATACCGTTTGGATCAGTTTTTACAAATAAACGTACCGTTTTATATCCGGGATGATCCAACGGGATACTAATTTTCCGTAAATATAAATAGCCTTTTACCGTATTTTATTTTGTATCAAAATCATTTGCAGACAGATAAATATATAATTTTACAGAGAAAAATCCTATATTCATAAACTGTTTCAAGAATCAAACCAACTTTTGAAGGTGTTATTGATCTTTGTTTGAAAAGCTCGAGTACTGGATTTGAAGGTCTTGAGAAGCTCTATCAAAATCTGTAATCCATACACCTGCAGAATGAAAGGTTTAATTTCTAAAAATTTATTTATTTTCGAATTATTCTTATGAAAAATATGAATTTTTGTTCGGATGATTGTTTGTATGATTTGATGATTGCATGTTGTAGAGCTTGTTCTCCTGATGATTTTGGTATATTATACGTCTGATTTGGAGTTCAATAACATGTTCAAATTTGAGTATGATTTTCGAATTTTAAAATTAGGGTTTATAACCCGTATGAATGTTTTCAATTGAAATTTGGGGGTTTTTGATTCAGGGGTTATTAGCTGTTGATTTATAGTGGGTTGTGTTCCTTATGAAATTTGCAATCGATTGATATATAGCTCGTTAACAGAGGATGCTTGAATCGAAGGGAGTTGTGTTTTAAAGATTTACGATGTTCGCCGGAAACCGGCGATGTTCTTGGCCAATTTCCGGCCAGAACAAGGATGATTAGAATATTTTGATTGCATGAACAAGTTCCTGGTGTTGCGTAGTGTTGATCTGGAGGTGTTGGTGGGGTGAGGACGCCGGGATCGTCTTCTCCGGTCACCCCCGATTTTCCGGCGACTGGAACTGCAAAATTGCAGTTTAGTCCCTGTAGTTTTGAAGATGGTGAAGTTTAGTCCCTGTAGTTTGCAAAGTTTTCAAAAATAGGATTCCTGTTTATAAAATGTTTAAAAATCATATTTACTATTTATTTTTATTATAAAAATTCATTTTTAATTTCTAAAAATTCTAAAAAATTAGTATTTTAATTCCGAAAAATATTTTTAATTCAAAAATAAATCTGAATTAATTAGTTAATTAATTTCAGTTAATTTTTAATTGATTAATTGGTCAATTAATTCGAAAATTAATTGATTAATTGATTTAATTAATAATTAATTGATTTTAATTAATTATTTAATTAGATTTAATTATTTAAAAATGATTTAAAAAATCCGAAAAATAGTTTCGAGCTTTAAAATATTATTCTAAATTATTTCCAAGGCTCGATAATTATTATAAAATTGTTTCGGAGCTAGAATTGGCCAGCCGAACCCTGTTTATTAACCCGAAATTGATCCAACGACCCGTTTTAATTCTGAAAAATGTTTTAAAAATCATTTTAAATACCCGAAAGCCTATTTATAACCCGAGACTTCTTTATAAATGATTTTTCATTAATTATGTGATGTATTATGTGTTATATGTGACTTGTTGATTGACTATCGGTCTATACATTCGGTGTTTACTTGATTATTGCATAACTTTCAATCCGTTAATCGGATTTGGGTAAAACGAAGGGTAGATAGAAGTATGTGTTGAATAGAATCCTATAAGTTGATGATTGATAGATGCTTATAATATGTGAGCAGAAGAGGCAAGACGTAGGAAAGGGAAACAAGTAGTTGAGGAGTAAAATGATTGTGATTGGAAGCGAGTGCAGGATAGTAAGCTAATACCAGGAAAGTGTTCTGAACTTTCTCGAGATATTGTAATACTTGATAGTCTTGGTGACATTGCAAGTGCTTTGAAGCACAAAAACCTAAACCCTGATTTCAGTTATTGTTCTTGAGCCATGAACCATATTCTTTCTAAGCCATTGATTATTGTATACCCAAACACGAACCACAAATCTACGATACCACTCCACAAATACATACAAACTAAATACCAGACACTGAACTGAATTATTATATACTCAACCCATGATATCTTATGCTTTGAAAGACCAAATTCTTGAAACCCTGAAACATTGATTCCTTTGTTATCCAATTCTTTCATTACCCAACATCCAAGCCTTGAAAGTACCTTGTTGATCCACACAAGGGTTGAAACCCTTTCATTGTTAAACACTCACTATTGTTAATGATTCTGATTATTGTTTATTATTGTTTAATTTTGTTATTATGTTGGAATTGGATTGTTTTTATAAAATTATGGACCAGATTCGTGGTCAGACCATATAATGGTCAAGTTAGGCCAATGTGTGCCTTGGATCCAGTAGTTAGAGCAATGCTGTGTGCTTTGCTCGGGGTTAGTGCATGACTGATCAGCAGCCTAACCTTGGTTTTAAAATAAAAATATAGTATCCAATTCTAAATCATAATCCATTGTTCACTTGATATCATAACCATATTCACTTGATGATCATTATTCTCAGTTTTGTCATTGTGATTTGCTGAGCTAGTTAGCTCTTTTGTGCGATGTTGTTTATACTCTTTTCAGTTAAAAAGGGACCAGTTGGTAGCAAGGATCCCCAGTCCGGTGCGAGAGCTAGGGATTAAGGCTGTTGAAGCTGAGCTAGTAGGCTTCTTTTGGAATAATGTAAATTTATAAAAGTTTGTAATATGTTTAATACTCAATTTGAGTTTGAATGGTTGGGATTTAATCGGTATGTAATATATTAGTGTGTTTGGCTTGTGCGCATACTTTAACCTGTTGCGATCCGTGGTAGTTAGTAAGTAGGGTCACTACATATTATTATTATTATCTTTATTATTGTTATAAGCAGGTTGTAAACAGTGTGTGTGTGGACCCCAAACTTCTGACCCGGGTTTGGAGGGCGCCACATAAAGAAACAATTTGCATAGATAAACTCTCAATCTCACCTTTTTCCAGGGAGCAACCCAACCTCTCACTCATGTGACTCCCTTCTCTCAATCCTATGAGTGATTGAACAACTACTAAGTCATCTACACTTGTAATAGATTTGAAAATATCAAGTGCTTGTGTAGTGACTGTCAATGGATAACTACTGTGAAGCATATCTGTTGAAGGATAATCACTTATCAATGGATGATGGATATCCGTTAATGAAGAAGAAATAAAAGGAATATAAGTTGAAACTATTGTTGAGTCTGTGGAGATTGATTTTAAAGTTTGGTGCACAGACTCTTCAACAGTTTAAGAAAGAAATGGAAAGTGATCCACCAAATCATCAATTAGATGATGATCACTTGTTTGAGTATTTGGCTCCTCCATGAGTGTGAGAGATGGAGAATCAGAAACTGATGTAGAAATCATATCTATATCCAGAGAGATGGTTGGAGAGCTTTGTGTTTGGGGTGTATCGATTGTTAAAGAATGGGGCTGTGACTCAACATTTACTGGAGCTATATCAAACTGACTTTGAGAATGTGCAGATACCAAGTCTTTGACTTTATATTGCAAAGTGTGCGCACCCTGTGACTACTCATTGCTTAGATTTCTTTTTTCTAATGTAAGTTTGGTCTAGGTCTTTAGTGTCCCTTCCCCTTTTGTTATGTGTTCCTGACTGGGAGCACTTTTCAATAGTCACATCCTTTTGGGAGGATGCAACTAGGGATGTGCTAATTTCCTTTTCAACAATTACTGTATGTTGGGAGACTACAGTGTGGGTAGCTTGGGTCACACTTTCTTCACCCTCCTTATTCTTGGGGCTTCTTTGATTTTCACTGTTTCCTTCACCTTGCTCACCACCCTATTCACTCCCCTCAAGTGTTGTGGTAGATTTTACAACTGGTGCCTTTTGAGAGACACCAAAGGTGGTTTTCTTTGACTTGGATTTTAAAATTCTTGGTTTAGTGGCTTTGGTAGGAATCTGTTTGGTCATTGTCAGAGATTCCATGGCCACTATGGAAGGCAAATAAATTAAAGGTTGGGAAGAGATAGGGATATAAACATTTACCTCACTTACCTGAGGTGTATCAAAGATGGGAAGATAGTTGAGGGGCACTTCACTGTTCAGATTATTCCTCATCAAATCTGCAAGAACTCTATTTTCTTGAACCCAAAAGTTCCTAGGCCTTTTCTGAATATCTCCTAATTTATACCCTATTTCTAGCAAGCATGGTACACATTCCTAGGCCTTTTCTGAATATCTCCTAATTTATACCCTATTTCTAGCATGACATAATTGCTAAAATCAAAATACTTATTAGACAAAAGCATGTAGAGCATGTTAAGTAAAGCAGAAGTTATAATGACTCGTATTTTTTATTATTTAAAGTGTAATTATTGACTATTAAATAAATTTACTATGTGTATTGGTTCTGTCAGCCGTGTGTTGCATTATTATTAATTATGTGTAGTTATTGGTGTATGAGAATTAATTGCGCGATTAATTATTAAGTCGTATTGGTTATTTTTACTTTTAAAAGTGATTTTTATTGATGATTTATTTTAATAAATATTGGAATTTCCTCAAAAATTATTTTTATTGCTTCATAATTTATTTAATTATTTTTAAGAATTTATAAAATTTAGAAATCTATATTTCATTGATTAATTAATCCCGAATGATTTTTTGATTGTATTTATGAGTAAATTCAATATTGAATTCCAAAATGCTTCAAAAATTGTGAAACTCATATTTTATTAAGTTTGAAATATTTCTAGAATTTTAAAATTATTTTGGGCTTAAATTGACCTGCACATTTATTCGTTAAAACGTTAAATGCAGGTTTGAGCTGCGTTTCAAAAATAGTTTAAAAATTATGTATATTTTATTTTAATAGTTTTGAATTATTCCGAGAACTTTAAAAATATTTAGATAATATTCCGAATTATATTTATTCGTGCGTTTACCCGTTAAATTGCAAAACACGGGTATAAGTTTCAGTTTATAAATGTTTTAAAATTTTTGAAAATTATTAAAAATTAGGCTTCCAGTCATAAAAATGGACACGTGTTGCACTCTCCTTATTCCCAGATACCTGGCAGAAGCTGAGATTTATTTTATAAAAAACAACAAACAAAGATGCACACCCCCGGTTCATCCCCCTCTCTCTTGCGATTCCTCCCAATCTATCACTCTCGACCTCTCATTTTTCTCTTTGCTCGTAATTGTTTCTCTTCTTTTTCCTTTCCACTCATCATCTACCTCCTCGTTGCTCCGCCCGTTCCTTTCTTCCTCGCTGTTGGTAAGTTTTTTTATTCTTTTTCTCTTTTCCGGCCGCCTTGCTTTCTCTGTCTGGTTGCTGCCTTGCACCACTGTTGTGTCTTGTATTGTTGCATGTTAACTTTGTTCCGGCTGGTTACTTTCCGGTTAATCATGCATGATTTAATTTGGGAATTTTGGTAATTTGCTGTAGGAAATTAATTTATTATTGTAATGAAATAAATATATTTTGGTGCTGGAAATTTTATTTATCGGTGAAACTCGTGATTGGAAACCCGAATTCGGGTACCTCCGGGTTTTACCGCCGTTAGCGATGAATTTCGACGAGCTGACGGTGGACTGTGATGATTATTCTGAGTCTTATAATTATAAAATACTATCTAATATTTAATTCATATAATTATTCTCGAAAAATAAATAGTCGGGTATAGTTGTTAAGAGTAAAATTGGAATTGCGAATTTGCGTAGTCGGGTTTTGATCGATTTGATTGTGATTGTTGGATTGTGAAACATCGATTATGTTTCGACGGGTAGGTCGATAAACAGAGGAGATGTTGTTCGATTTTTTTTGAAATTAAATTCGAAAATATGGGGACATATATTGTGGTTATCGGGGTTACTAATCGAACGTCTATATCTATATAATGATAAATATTTTACGAAGCGTACTTGCATCTTGTGATAAAATATTTTATAAATTGTCCAAAAACCCTATTTATCCGAAGCAACGAGTATATGTATTTTCTAGAAATGATTATCGAACCAAGTTTTGAATATGTGGACCCTAACTGTTATGTGTATTATAATAATACATATAATTACGAGTCAAGTTTTGATACCGTTTAGGTATAACTAATAGCGAGGATATGTCAAGCATAACTGGTTGTCTAACATAGGGTAGTTCGACTCTATAGGTTCTAGTTGAAAGACCCGAGAGATGACTTCAGACTAAGGATAGCCTAGTAATCAGTCGGCAAGCTCAACAAGGTTCCAATCGAAGGACCTAAGTGTTGAAGTCGGATCCAGGGTAGTCTAATAGTAAGGCGATAAAGCCCGAGCGTCCAAGTCGGTCCAAGGTCAATTAGTAATAGTGTAAAGCTCTGCAAGGCAAGTACCCCTGAACATTCTTTTATAGTTCACTGTATATGAATAAACTGTGGTTTTATTCTCGTACAGAAACATAAATGTTTTAAGTTACGTATCCCCTGTAGTTATAACTCATTGTTTTAAAACTGTTTTGGGGAAAAGTAACTTCGAAAGGTATCTATCTCGAATGAAAATGATTTGTAAACCAATTTTTACGTGTGCTATTAAATGAACGATTTCAAACTGAGATAGGTACAAATAATTTGAAAACTGGATAAAATGATCAGATATTGGATACATAGGGGCCATAGTGGCTTATTGAGGTTGCGCAAGAGGCTAACTTGGTTGCGTGCACTATATAACCGATTAGTCCAGCAGGTCAGAGACCTAGCTAGTCTCTGAGTTCCGGAACAGGTTTATGGGAGGGCAAATAGAGCCGTCTGGTGTTGATAGCCTGATCAGCTGTCTTCACATATCCAACACGTATCTGATTTGGTTTTGCGGTTCCCGTAACGGAACAAGTGATTTATACAGTTGAGTTATAAATGAAAATAGCATGCTAAAATTTGACTCTGGTATTTATATACAGCACACGAATGATGGAGCATGGTAGTTATTGATATCCAATTTATATATGTTTTACTTGTGAACTAGTTATAATTTCTTTTCCTATAACTGTTTTATCATAAATTATTTTACTTGTTATTCGTATAGTGGTCCTGCTGAGCAATTGATTGCTCACCCTTGCAGAATATTTTGTAAATATATTGCAGATGTCTAGGAGACCCTTCCGTCGTCATCAGGGCAGAGTTCCAATTCTTTCTGTACCAGGCTTCCCTGAGGCAGTTGTGCCAGACAATATATGGTCTGTTGAGTTGTTGTATTAAGTTAGTTGTGCCAGGCTTATTAAATTGGTTTGGTTGTAGTAGTTATGTAACCTAAGGCATACTTAAACCTGTAAAAGATCTTGGTAAAGGGGTCGTATTTATGTATTAATATTAAGTTAAATTATATTGTGTTTGTTGTTATTGTTGTTGATGACGTCAACTACATACCCCGGGATTGAGGTCGTCACAGTTGGTATCAGTGCTACAGGTTTAAGTCCCTGATTGAGGTTAGGAATAGAGTCAAAAGAGTGTAGAAAAGTTTATATAAAGGTGTGAATCGGAACCTCATATGTCGGAGCGAGTCTAAGAGTTCAGTCGAGGGTTTTGAATGAGTAACCCTAGTGTTTATTGAGATTGGCTGGAACTGCCCTAACTTTTAGTGTGTCTCCCTTGTATATTTGTTTTACTAGCGATGTCCGATAGAGGTTTCTAGTTCTTCTTCTTGAGAAAACGAGTTTGATCGTGAGAGTTCAGTTTCTAATCGGACCCTTGATGTGTCAGCTGAAGAGACACCAATGTTATTCCTAAATATCGCATCTTCTATGTCAAGTGATGTTACTAGACCGAGTGTGCGACCTCGGTGAGTTCATATGGAATGATAGTAGTCAGCGGTTGCTATTGTAACGTTTGGAAAATTTACGCTTGTATTATATCATATTTATAATAAATTATGTGTGTTAATGTGTCATTTATGTGTAATTAATTCTAAAACCTTAACTGCTACATGTTACGTGCATTTTGTATCGTCCGTGTATTTTCAGGGTATTTTTTAGATATCTTATTTTGTATTTATAGCTTTCGTATCAAAAGTTATACGACCCGAACTATGATTTTAAAGCTGATATTTAAAAAAAAATAATGAGCTTTATTTTTCATCAAACGGCTTGTACCATCGTGTTATTCCGAACATCTAGGTATTTTATAAATTTTCTTGTTTCATGAAAAATGACTTTTCCGGGCCCCATTGGGTGTTAAAAACCCTACAAAAATCATATTTTTATTTTTATAAAATTATAGGACTTTCATTTATACCATTTCTTTGTATTTTTGCATTATTCACAATTTTTGGGAAATTTTGGCATATATATTATATATGTAAAATATTTAAAAATTAAATTTTAATACTTAAAAATTATAAAATTAGGGGCCAATTAATTTTAAAAGATGTAGAATTAGGGCCTTAATGTTAACTAGGAGTATTAATTTTACTACTATAAATAGCCTAATTTTTATTCAATTATTATTAATTAAGTAATTAAAAATCAGAAAATCAGAAAAATTATCTGCAAATCGGGTCGGGAAGAATAGGGTCGGGTCGAGAATTCAATCGAGGGTTTTGATCTGATTTCTATACCAAATCAAGCAGTTCGAGTACTCAAATCACAGGTTTCGATCTGTTCTTTCTGTTTTTGATATCAATTTCAAGTTATAATTCGTTGTTTTTTATTTTCAATTTCTAGGGTTTATACCCGATTTGGTACTTTTTGATTCTGGGGTTATTTGTTGAAATTGATGTTATGTATAGCGTTGCCTGATGATTTCTGATCGATTTCTACTAATTAATTTTACAAACGATTGCTTGAATTGAAAGTACTATATCTAGGGTTTATGTATTTTTTTTTGTTTGATTGTTTTTTATTTTAGAGATAACTGAGATGTGATAGAGCATAGGGGTTTGATTGTGTGTGTTATAAGCTTTATTTTTCATATATAGAACGTGAATTTTGATGTACAAATTAGTGAAATCAGATTTTGGCCGGACTTTAAGTCGGTTTGATCGGAGAACTTAGCCTGAGGGTTATTAGATGATGTTGATGGTTGAATAATGTTTAGAACTGAATTTGGAATCGATTCCCAGTAAAAACAAGTACAAACGATTCGTGATTTGGCCTGAAAATGACTGCATCGGAATCTGGAACAGTTCGTCGGAGTTGGATTGTTTTCACCGGAGATGACACTCCAGGGACGATTTTGTGATGTTGTTGCCGTGGTTGAATTGCTGTGCTGATTTGCAATGAAAACCCAGTTCGAAGCACACCAAACGGTGTTGTTTTGGGCACGAATTGGACTAGCCGGAATCCTGGCCGGTCGCCAGATTCTGGGCAAGTTCCGGCCAGTTCATCCCCAACTCGGGATGTTCTTGGTGACCCGGTTGCAACCCGGTTTGTAACCCGGGTTTGATCTGTTTTTGTCAGAATTGATTTTCAGACAAATGTTTTTGGAATTTTCTTTTATTTTAATTATAAAAATTAGTTGTATTTATTTTATAAATTGATTAATTGATTATTTAATTAATTGATTTATATTATGAATAATTCTGTTTCTAAAAATCAGATTTAATTATTTTCTTAATTATTTATTATTTATATTATTTAAAAATGATTAATTATTTTGATAATTAATCAAATAATTTTCAATAAATCATAATAAATTTATTTTAATTCCAAAAATTATAGAAAAATCATTTTTAATTCTGATTCTTCCCAAATAATTATTTAAAAATATTTTTAGGGTTTAATAATTAGTGATAATTATTTATATTGAATAATAAATTGATTTATCTGTGTTTAATTGGTATTAATTGAACCGTTTGTCCAATTCGAGCGAAACGAAAGCCCTTTAACTCAGAAAAATGATTTATTTTTATTAAAAATAATATTAAATCCTAATTTCTCTTAGAAATTAGTTGACTTTTGATATTTATTTGATTATGAGCCGGATCGCGTGTAGAGACGACTCCGATAAACCCCGAAAAATAGGAAATGAGCCAGATAATGATCAATTAAGCGAACAGCGAGTCGATTTTGATTCTAAAAATTATTTTAAACCTAAAAATGATTATGTGGCTTATGTGCTTATGTTTATTATGTGGTTAATCGATTCTTTCTTGTTAATAAATAATATACGAGTCGATGATACGCGTGTGGGTAGACAATAGGAGCTACGTGAAGTCGGTTTGAGACGCGATTGAGATACGAGATGACTAAATCAGTTTATTTCTTTGATAGAAACCAGGCCAGCAAGGCAGATTGAGCCGGTGATAGACGCAGGTGAAATATTTGGAGTAAATCGGGTAGAAGGCAAGTTTTTCCCTATTCAATTTTAGAATAATGACGTTTCTTCAGATTCTTATTACATTTGCACTCTTTTAATTCTTATTCATAAACACTGTTACATAGTTGATATTCTTTTATTCATATTTTATTTTGATTCTTGAATTCTCCTTTTCCTTTGAATCTCCTATTCATATTCCAATTGTTACACATACACATTGGTATATTCTAGTGATTAGAATATATCAAAATATACTGATTGTTCTAGTTGCTACTCCATGGAGTGGATAGTGATGTTCGGGATAAAGTTTATACTTGATCCTAAGGACCGGGACATAACCGGATCCTTGATATGGGTCGTAGAGCCGGGGTACCTGTTAGGGCACGCGTTCGCAAGTAATATAGAATAAATTCTAGTTCATTCCCATAGAGACTCAGACTAATTATGTTCAATTAACACTTACTCACCAATTTATGATTACTTCTCAATGTCAAGACAATAACACTTAAATTTGATTAACTAATTATTAACTACAATTAACTACGAGAATTAAACACTTAATTAATACTTGAATTAACAATATTAAACAGACATGAGATCATAACTTCATTACTACTTCCTTCAATAGTTATCGTTATTACCCTTAGCCTATAACGGTGATGATATTAATCGAACAACACGAAACTGATAAAAGCCAACTTTCGTTCTACTAATACCATTCTACCAAACATCCACAATCAAGATAGAAGTTGAATAGGCATCAACTATGTTGAGACCCTATACGTCTACAGAATTTGACAACATAATGATTTAAGCACAAGTTGTTCTTTATGATTATATAGGTAAAGTAAAACGGTTAGAGTTACCCACTAATCATGCATACACATACATGAACCTATGCTAGCATGGCAAGTTCTAAACCTCAAGATCCACCGTCGCTTCACAGGAGATTAACAGACTATCTTATATGTTCGTGACGCACATAAGACGAATAAGCACAACCTATGCTAGATATCATACAATCATCACACACTAAGGTATTAAACAACTAACTAAAGAAATCCATAGTAAATCCGTTATGACCCCATTATCACGATTAGCCCATGATAGAACTCATCGTCCCCATGGGTTCATATGAAAACATGATAATATACACAATATAAACTAATAAAAATACTTATTAAAACCAGAGTACGTCACAAGAGTAATAAGGTTCAAAGTAAATAAAACTAGCATCCACTGATACAAAGAATAATAGAATCACAAGAAAACATATGCTTCCTCTTCTTCGTTGCGATATGTTAAAACGGTCTTCTTCCTTCTCTCCTTGCTCCTTGCTTGATACCACCCTTCTGTGAAACATCTCTGAGAACTAATTATATAGAAGCCCACAAGAACCAACTATCTCAGAAGTCCATTAGAATAAGGATTATAAAATTCGGTATTAAAATTTTTGTCCCTGAGCGGCCGCCCCAGATTCTTGAGCGGGCGCCCAAGCTCCCTGGCGGCCGCCCCAGCATCCTGAGCCGGCGCCCAAGCACCATCTGGAAAATTCTGAATTCTGCTCCTGATTTTGCTGCGTTCTGACCCAACTTTCCACAACCAATGCCACACACTTCCCTAGGCTTATTTCTGGATGAATTCTTCCTACATACGCAAGTTATACCGTGAAATACAAAAACACTAGAAAAATGCATCAAATACACAAAATACCTGATTTCAAGACATCAATTCAAGCCATTATAAGACATTCTAAGTGGTATAAAATGCCACTTATCACACCCCAAACTTAAATCGATGCGTGTCCTCAAGCATCACAGACTCAAAAACAAAAACAAAAACATGCATGAATGCAATCTACATGAAATGCAGCGATCCCCCTCACAATGACTAAACCAACCAACTTATGACATCTCAACAAATGCAATTAGGCGAATAAAGATCGACCAAATCATGGAAACTAACATACAATTATAACATCCCTTGGTAGATGAACTCACCAAGGTCCACATAATACTTCTCATTCAAGATCCCCCATAACATCCTTGCTCATGTGTATGCGAAGTAGGCAAAATATTAGCACAAATAAAGGCATTCAATGCACGGGCATACCTATTCATCGCAACTGCCGGAAAAGAATGATACTCGTTAGATCCCGTCTTGAACTTCCACACCGTGCCCGACTGAAAGAGGTTAGCCACAATCAAATCTAAATCAAAATCCTCGGGGGTCTTCTCATTCCAATTCTCCTCCGTGGGCTTCCGTTGTCGCTGCCCAATAACACGGTGAATCGCCTCAGGCTGATAATCCACAGTAATCCCACGAACAACAGTAAACCCATTCTTTCCAGCCTTGGCGTTCGCATAAAACTCGTGAACCACACTCATTGGAACCGCCTCCGGTGACTCACAAAAAGAAATCCACCCTTTCTCCGCAATCATCGGTAACAACTCACCATCCCTCCCCGATGGTAAAAATCCCCGCTCCATCAAAATCGGCTTAGTCAGAAGCCTAGTATACTCCTCCTCAACACCCCTATCCATCAAATGGGGTCTCGCAGCAGTTCCCCTCGAAGAATCAGCAGTTGGAACGGTGCTGCTGCTATCAATAGTTCGGGATCTCTTGGGTGCCATTGAAACTGAGAAAAAGTGTTTAAGAGTTGTGTTTTGAGTGTAGGAGAGAGTTTTAAAGTTGAAAGTATATGCGAGTGTATATGGAGGAGTTGTGTGTATATATAGGGTAAGATTTAGGGTTAAAATTAGAGTAAGAGTGGGGTTTGTGGGAGAGAAAATGTGGGTTTGTGGGAGAGGAATCGTGGGTCATTATGTTTTTTGGTTTTTCTGATTTTTTCTTGTTTTTTTTATATGGAAAAAAATGTTCTGACAGTAGGGTCCTGAGCGATCGCCCAGGATTTCTAGGCGGGCGCCCCAGACTCTGAGCGGCCACCCAGGGTTTCCAGGCAGGCGCCCCAGGGGTTTCTGGAAAAAACTTTTTTTTTGCCCATTTTTCTGATTTTTTTGGGTTTTTTTGGATATGGTACTAACTTCTAAAGGTTCCTAAAGGTTAAAGTCTTGGGTTGCCTCCCAAGAAGCACTTCTTTTACGTCATTAGCTTGACGTAGAGGAGTTTGATCAAGTTGACAATAAAACGGTACTAACCACTTCCCGGTTTGCCGTGTCCCCATAGTAATGCTTCAATCTCTGACCATTAACCTTGAATGCTTGGCTCGGATCATTCTCAAAAATCTCCACCGCTCCATGTGGAAACACAGTTTTGACAATAAAGGGTCCAGACCACCTTGATTTCAACTTTCCAGGAAAAAGTCAGAGACAAAAGTTGAATAAAAGAACTTGTTGCCCCGACACAAATGACTTAGGAGATAGCTTCCTGTCGTGCCACCTTTTTACTTTTTCCTTGTACATTTTGTTGTTCTCGTACGCTTGAAGTCAGAATTCATCAAGTTTATTTTACTGAAGCATTCGCTTCTTCCCAGCTGCATCTTTATCAAGGTTCAACTTCTTCAACGCCCAATAAGCCTTATGCTCAAGCTCCGCAGGTAAATGACATCCCTTCCCATAGACAAGTTGAAACGGGGACATCCCAAGTGGAGTCTTGTATGCTGTTCTATAAGCCCAAATAGCTTCATCGATCTTTAAAGACCAATCTTTCCTTGACGGAAAAACAACTTTCTCTAGAATGCGCTTGATCTCTCTATTAGACACTTCAGCTTGACCATTAGTTTGCGGGTGATAGGCAGTAGCAACACGATGATTCACATCGTAGTGCTGCATCATAGAAGTGAACTTACGATTGCAGAAATGCGACCCCTCATCACTTATGATTACTCGTGGCATTCCAAACCTTGTGAATATCTGCTTATGGAGAAAATTCAACACTACCTTTGCATCATTCATCGGTAGAGCCTTGACTTCTACCCATTTCGAGACATAATCGACTGCCAGCAAGATGTACTGATTATTACAGGAATAGATAAATGGTCCCATGAAATCAATTCCCTAAACATCGAAGACCTCAACTTCCAGCATTACATTTAAAGGCATCTCATCCTTTCTAGTAAGATTCCCCACTCTTTGGCAACGATCACACCTTAAAACGAACTGATGTGCATCCTTAAACAACGTAGGCCAGAAAAAACCTGCTTGCAAAATATGAGCTACCGTCTTTTCACCACCGTAATATCCACCATAAACTGTGGAATGGCAGTCTCGTAATATCCCCTCCGTCTCACAGAATGGGATACATCTCCTGATGATCTGGTAAGCTCCCTGCCTAAATAAATATGGTTCATCCCACATGTACCACTTCACCTCATGCAGAAACTTCTTCTTTTGAGCTGCATTCATATTAGGAGGCATTATATTGCTGACAAGATAGTTCACAATATCTGCGAACCATGGCTCTTCCTCCTGAACTGCGAACAACTGCTCATCCGGAAAAGATTCGTTGATCAATGTCTTATCATGTGAAGTCGAACCGGGATTCTCCAATCTAGAGAGATGGTTAGCTACTTGATTCTCAGTACCTTTTCGATCCTTGATCTCTAACTCAAATTCCTGTAGCAAGAGCACCCAATGAATAAGTCTAGGCTTCAAATCCTTTTTTGAGACCAAATAGCGAATGGCAGCATGATCAGTGAATACTGTCACCTTTGTCCCAAGCAGATAAGATCAAATTTTTTTGAAACCAAACACTATAGCCAAGAGCTCCTTCTCAGTAGTGGTGTAGTTCATTTGAGCTCCATTTAGAGTCTTACTAGCATATTAGACCACATGAAAAAGATTATCCTTGCGCTGCCCAAGAACTGCTCCCACTGCATAATCACTCGCATCACACATCATCTCAAAAGGTTCTGTTCAATCAGGTGCCGTAATAACTGGTGCAGTTATCAAACTCTTCTTGAGAGTCTCGAATGCTGCCAATCACTCACCATCAAATTTGAAAGGCACATCTTTCTCGAGCAAGTTGCACAATGGCTTAGATATCTTCGAGAAGTCCTTGATGAAACGCCGATAGAAACCCGCATGACCAAGAAAACTACGGATTCCTTTCACAGAAATAGGTGGTGGAAGATTTTCAATGACTCCTACCTTGGCTTTGTCCACCTCAAGACCCTTGTTAGAGACTTTATGCCCAAGAATAATGCCTTCACGCACCATAAAGTGACATTTTTCCCAATTGAGCACCAAATTAGTTTCCACACAATTTTGAGCATCGAACGAAGATTATTCAAACATCCATTAAACGAATGTCCAAAGATGGAGAAGTCGTCCATGAACACTTCGACATTGTTTCCAATCATATAAGAGAATATAGCCATCATGCATCTTTGAAAAGTGGCAAGTGCACCACATAAGTAAAATGAAACTCTGCAAAAAGCAAACGTGCCAAATGGATAAGTGAAGGTAGTCTTTTCTTGATCTTTTGGTGCAATGCAAATCTGATTATACCCTGAATAGCCATCCAGAAGACAATAATACTCATGACCAGCCAACCTGTCAAGCATTTGATCAATAAATGGAAGAGGGAAGTGATCCTTCCTCGTGGCTTTGTTCAACTTTCTGTAATCCATGCACACCCTCCATCCTATGACTGTTCGAGTGGGGATGAGCTCGTTCTTCTCATTTGCTACCATATTTATACCTCCTTTCTTAGGTACACATTGCACGGGGCTCACCCAAGAACTGTAAAAAATAGGATATATGATTCCTGCATCTAGCCACTTCAGAATTTCTTTCTTCACCACTTCTTTCATAATAGGATTAATTCTTCGTTGTTGCTCAACAGTTGGCTTACTACCTTCCTCTAGCAAAATTTTATGCATACAGTACGAAGGGCTGATCCCTTTTATATCTGCTATAGTCCATCCGATGGCCGATTTGAATTCTCTCAAGATCCTTAAGAGCTTATTCTCCTCACTATCTAAAATTTCAGATGCAATAATAACAGCCAAAGTAGATGTGTCACCTAAAAAAGCATACCTCAAGTGTTCAGGCAATGGTTTAAGCTCTAAAGTAGGTGCTTCCTCAAGATGATTTGAGCTTTCCTTCAACATTCTTGAGATCAGTGTTACCAAGAGATTCAAATGGCATGTCTAGCTTTCGCCTCCAAGGAGAAGCATTTAGATATTGTAGTTGCTCATTGACATCCTCATCGTCACTGTCAAATTCCCCCACTAAGGTTTTCTCTAAGGCATCAGACATTAGCATGTGATTAAGTTATGAAGTTACCGCAGAATCAATCAAATCCACCTTTAAGCACTCCTCGTCTTCTGTAGGGAATTTCATCGCCTTGAATACATTGAATGTCACATCCTGATCCTGCACCCTCATAGTAAGTTCACCTTTCTGCACATCTATCAAGGTACGGCCTGTAGCCAAGAAAGGTCTTCCCAAGATTATGGGAATCTTCTTATCTTCCTCGAAATCCAAAATGACAAAGTCTGTAGGGAAGAAGAGCTTATCCACCTTTACTAACACGTCCTCCACGATGCCTCGTGGGTATGTAATAGAACGATCAGCCAATTATAGAGACATGTAGGTGGGCTTTGGATCAGGCAAATTCAACTTTTTGAAGATAGACAATGGCATCAGATTGAAGCTTGCTCCTAAATCGCACAGGCATTTGTCGAAAGAAAACTTGTGGATGGTGCAAGGAATGGTTAAGCTACCTGGATCTTTAAGCTTTGGAGATAATTTTTGTTGCAGAACAACACTGCACTCTTCCGTTAGAGCAACGGTATCAAGGTCATCCAATTTCACCTTCCTTGAAAGAATACTCTTCATGAATTTTGCATAACTAGGCATTTGCTCCAGAGCCTCAGCGAAAGGTATGTTGATGTGAAGTTTCTTGAACACCTCCAGAAACTTACCGAACTGCTTATCCAATTTTTGTTGTTGCAATCTCTTAGGGAAAGGTGGTGAAGGATAGAGCTGTTTCTCCCCTGTATTACCCTCAGGTAGAGTGTGTTCAACAGTAGTCTTTCTTGGTTCCGCCGCTTTCTCCTTTTGCTTCTCTTCTTCATCAACAACTTCAGCTTCTCCATCTTTCATTTTTTCAGCATCAGCAACTTTTCCAGACCTTAAGGTGACAGCCTTTACTTTCTCCTTAGCTTCCTTCCTGCCTGACACTTCAGTATCGCTAGGAAGTGTTCCAGATTGACGGTTGAGCATAATATTGGCTAATTGACCGATTTGATTTTCCAAGGTCTTGATAGAAACAGCCTGACTTTTGCACAACATCTTGAGCTCCTCGAAATCAGCACTAGAAGGTGGAGCAGCACCTCCTTGTTGAGGATATGATTTCCTTTGAGCATAATGCTGTGGTTGCTGGAATCCAGGTAGATTAAACTTCTTACTGATAGGCTGCTGATATAGTTGCTGAACAGCATTCTCATTATTACTCCAACTAAAATTGGGATGATTTCTGTTGTTAGGATGATAAGTAGCTGGCACAGGCTGCTGCGGTTGCTGATAATTGTTCACATACTGAACAGATTCATTCACAAGAGAACACTGATCCGTAGCATGAGAGCCTGCACAAAGCTCACAGACTATAGCTATCTGATTGACTCTGTAGTTGGCTAAAGAATCGACCTTCAAAGATAGCGCTTGGAGCTGCGCTGCAATAGCTGTAGCTGCATCGACTTCCAGAATACCTGCTACCTTCCCAGGAATCATTCTTTGAGTTGGGTTTTGATGCTGATTTGCAACCATAATTTTAATAAGATTATAAGCCTCAGTATAGCTTTTGGTCCACAAGGCGCCTCCAGCTGTTGCATCGAGCATGGGCCGAGATTGGGCCCCCAAACCATTATAGAAACCAGTGATCACCATCCAGTAAGGCATACCATGACGTGGACATTTTCTCAACATCTCCTTGTAGCGCTCCCAAGCTTCGCACATAGATTCTGTTGGTTGCTGCGAAAACTGAGTAAGAGCACTCCTCATAGCTGCAGTCTTCACCATTGGATAGAACTTCACCAGAAACTTTTACGCAAGATCTTGCCAAGTAGTGATGGACCCAGCTGGTTGAGAATGTAACCAGTCCTTAGGTTTATCCCTCAGAGAGAATGGGAAAAGCCTCACCTTGATAGCCTCATCAGTCACACCATTATATTTGAAAGTACTACAGATCTCGACAAAATTCCTGCTATGCATGTTGGGGTCTTCAGTCGCAGCACCTCCGAAAGAAACAGAATTCTGCACCATCTGAATAGTGCCCGGCTTGATTTCAAAAGTATTAGCCTGGATAGCCGGATGAAGAATGCTTGACTGAATGTCATCAATTTTAGGCCGAGAAAAGTCCATAAGAGCTGGATCTGCTGCTGGAAATATATGATCACCCATGATTACTGGTTCTTTCTGCTCACTCTCTTTATCCGAATCCGCAAAATCTATCTTCTCCGGAATATCAAGAACTGAGTCTGTCTCCTCAGCCGTATCTAAAGTTCTCTTGCGAGTGCGAGAACGTGTTTGCATAAACGCTCGCTAGAGTACCTGAAACACAACCGGAAACAGTAAGTAACACATCTTAATCAATGAGTCCTAATGACCACTGATGGAAAGTACATAAACTAAACAAATACGCCGAGTCCCCGACAGCGGTGCCAAAAACTTGTTAGGGCGAAAACACGTGCTAATAATTCACGCAAGTATACGCGTTCGCAAGTAATATAGAATAAATTCTAGTTCGTTCCCACAGAGACTCAGACTAATTATGTTCAATTAACACTTACTCACCAATGTATGATTACTTCTCAATGTCAAGACAATAACACTTAATTTTGATTAACTAATTATTAACTATAATTAACTACGAGAATTAAACATTTAATTGACACTTGAATTAACAATATTAAACACACTTGAGATCATAACTTCATCACTACTTCCTTCAATAGTTATCGTTATTACTCTTAGCCTGTAACGGTGATGATATTAATCGAACAACACGAAACTGATAAAAGCCAACTTTCGTTGTACTAATACCATTCTACCAAACATCCACAATCAAGATAGAAGTTGAATAGGCATCAATTATGTTGAGACCCTATGTGTCTACAGAATTTGACAACATAATGATTTAAGCACATGTTATTCTTTATGATTACACAGGGCAAGTAAAACGGTTAGAGTTACCCACTAATCATGCATACACATACATGAACCTATGCTAGCATGGCAAGTTCTAAACCTCAAGATCCACCGCCGCTTCACAGGAGATTAACAGACTATCTTATATGTCCGCGACACACATAAGACGAATAAGCACAACCTATGCTAGATATCATGCAATCATCACACCCTAAGGTATTAAACAACTAACTAAAGAAATCCATAGTAAATCCGTTATGACCCCATGATCACGATTATCCCATGATAGAACTCATCGTTACCATGGGTTCATATGAAAACATGATAATACACACAATATAAACTAATAAAAATACTTATTAAAACCAGAGTACGTCACAAGAGTAATAAGGTTCAAAATAAATAAAACTAGCATCCACTGATACAACGAATAAAAGAATCACAAGAAAACGTATGCTTCCTCTTCTTCGTTGCGATGTGCTAAAATGGTCTTCTTCCTTATCTCCTTGCTCCTTACTTGATACCACCCTTCTGCGAAACTTCTCTAAGAACTACTTATATAGAAGCCCACAAGAACCAGCCGTCTCAGAAGTCCATCAGTATACGGATTATAAAATTCATTATTAAAATTTTCATCCCTGAGCAGCCGCCCCAGATTCCTGAGCGGGTGCCCAAGCTCCCAGGCGGCCGCCCCAGCATCCTGAGCGGGCGCCCAAGCACCTACTGGAAAATTCTGAATTCTTCTCTTGATTTTGCTGCATTCTGCCCCCAACTTTCCACAACCAATGCCACACACTTCCCTAGGCTTATTTCTGATGAATTCTTCCTACATACGCAAGTTATACCCCAAAATGCAAAAACACTAGAAAAATAAATCAAATACACAAAATACCTGATTTCAAGACATCAATTCAAGCCATTATAAGACGTTCTAAGTGGTATAAAATGCCACTTATCAGTACCCGATTGGATCTATATAGTGAGATATAGATCTGCACTGTATCCTGGCTGATCAGCAGGGTATAGGTGCAAACTTGTGTCCAGTTTAGTTCATTTGTATTCGCCAGTAATGACCTTCGTTCTTTTCTCGTGGGGTTATATCTTTGCAGATGTAACCAGATTACCAATTCATTTTAATTGTTTTAACACTGTTTATATATTCCGGACTTGTTGAGCAACTTTTGGCTCACCCCTTTTTGTTGTTATTCACCTTATTGTTTTCAGTTAAGAAGGAAAATGAAACCTATCAGGACTCGAGTAGTAAAGAAGCGAGTCAAGCTGCGGGACCCTCTCATACCCAAGGTGTTGATTCCAATCCAGGAAGAAAGCTTTGAGTTTCCGGAACAGGTGGAGTGTAGATAGTTAGTGTGTGTGTTTGATTAAAGAGGAACTTAGTTTAAAACTGGTTGAATAATGGCTTGTAATAAAGAGAGTTTAAGATTTTGAATTTGCTTTGTAATAAAGTAGTTAGTGGTTCTTGTTTTCATACTTCAACCTAAAAAGATCATGGTTAGTGTTAAAGGGGTTTAGATATATTTCATTATTATTGTTATTCAGGTTGTACAGGTTTGGAGATTAGCTAGTAACTTCCAGACTTATACCCCGGGTCTGGAGGGCGTTACAGGTTTGACATCAGAGCTGTAGGTTAGGTCCCTGAAAACAAGAACATTAGGATTAAGATAAGATAGAAAGATCACATAAGATAGGAATAGTCAAATAGGAAGACTAGAGTTAAGATTTAGATAAATTTAGACTAGGAAAGTATAAGTTCTAGAATTATTAAGTGACCTTTCTTCTTTATTTGTTATATTATTAGATGGCGTCATCAGGTTACTCAGGTTCATCTGAGAGGACAGTCACAGGACCAGTCGCACCAGTCATTCCACCAGTATCTGAGCATGTATTTCCACCTCTTCCACCACCTCCACCATTGCCCCAGGAGCCAGTACCACCTGTGCCGGAGCTGATTCCTGATTCCTGATCCGATAGAGATGTTTGATCCACTAGAGTTCTTTGAGCCGATGTTTCCACCTCCACTTCCGGTAGAGTATCAGTTTATTCTAGAGGTTGAGCCAGAGTTTCCACCACCAACAGTGTTACCTCATATTCAGGTGCATGCGCAAGAGCCAGAGATATTTCAGATGGCCCCGGTTGAGGATATGGATGAGCATGATGTAGGGTTACAGTTGGGATTACCACAGCAGGGTGCCGTAGTGATACAGAGAGTTTCGTCGCAGGAGTCTGTAGGATATATTGCATAGCCATGTATGGTACCGTATCATGATTATAGTGTTGTGAGAGAGGATGCTGAGTATTGGAGATCTCAGTGCAGGGAGATTATGCATTTGTTTGATCAGAGAGACCGAGGACCGTTAGCCGCACTTCAGATGGATTATATGATGAGATAGAGGCTACAGTCCACAGTGATGAGCGCTACCTTTGAGTTAGATGCTTTGAAACATGACGGGCCACCTTCTTATGCGGAGTTTCATAGGGTTCTTTATTTGGCACAGACAGTTGTCCAGATACTCCGGGAGGAGCTGAGGCGTATTCCGCCAGGGTTTTAAGATCTGCCAGTAGGAGACTAGATGTGTAGTATATGTGATTGATGTAGATAGATGCAGCCTAGTATAATATAGTTAGTGATGTATGTGTGTAGTACATAGCCTGACTTGTAGCAGCAGCCATGACAGTTTTGAGCGAGACTTTTTATACCAAGCACTTACACCTGAGGCTGGTGTTACATATATATAAAATGAACTTTTTCAAATTTTCTTTTATTTAAATTTCAGTCATTATAGTTTACCAGCATTTACATTTACTTTATCATTTTACAGTTTTCCATATTTTAAATTCTGTTTAAATTTAAAAGCAGTGTACCATCATTTTCATTACAAGTTATAAAACCAATTCAATCGATTATTTAAATTTCCTGTTTTATATTGAGCAAATTATTTTCTTCCATAAATCATTATTTAAATTTTGTTAATACAGGATAAATTATTTCTTTATTTATTGTCAATTGTTTAATAAACTGTTAAAAAGGAATTACTTGTTTTATTATCAGAAAATGGCACCAAAGAGAAAGAATAGAATCGAAACCTCCAACAGAAAATGTTCCATCTGATACAATAACAGATGGTAATGATGCAGCAGCAGCTGCAGTAACAGCAAAAACATATGTTACAACAGCCACCCCATCCTAAACTACAATTACCACCAGCTATACATGTTGTTACCTTCAAGCAATTTCAGTCAGTTAAGCCTCCAGAGTTTGAGGAAACAACAGATCCTATTAAGGCTACAACTTGGTTGAAGGAAATCAAAAAAGTATTTGCGCTTGTGAAAGTAAGTGAGGACCAAAAGACTGATTTTGCTAGTTATATTTTCAAAGGGGAAGCAAATTATTGGTGGGAATCTAGGAAAGCATTAGAAGGTGAAGATATTGTAACCTGAGATAGGTTTAAAGAGCTGTTCTTAGAGAAACATTTTCCTCGCTATGTGAATAATCAAATGCAGATTAAGTTTTTAGAGTTGAAGCAAGGAAGTATGTCCGTGACAGAATACGAAGCCAAGTTTACTGAGTTGGCTAGGTTTGTTCTAGAACAAGTTGATACTGAAGAAAAACGAGTCCAAAGATTCCAACAAGGATTATGACCGTGGATTCGTGGCCAAGTTATAGTTTTTAAATTGACGAATTACACTGCCGTGGTCCAAAAAGCCATGATTATTGAGGGAGAAAGTGAAAAATCCCAAAAGGAAAGGGGACAGGGAAGTTTCCAGAACCGTTCTAGTAGGAAGCCGGGATTTCAAGCTCAGAAAAATATGAATTTCAAAAGAATAGGACAAGGGAACCGGAAAGTAGGTAATCATTTCAGAGCTCCTAACCAGTAGGGAATTGTCAGAGTCCCAGTGCCATACTGGAAAACATGTGGTCAGAAGCATACCGGCGTCTATATCAAGGCACATGTGACGTGTTTCAAATGTAAGCAGAAAGGGTACTATTCAAATGAATGTCCAGCATGAAAAACAGAAGTTACTTGTTTCCAGTGTGGAAAGAAAGGACATATCGCTAGGAATTGTAGAGGACCAGTAATGGCAGCTAGTATTCTTAAGGTATTGGCATTACCTCCTCCACCACAGCATAATCAGTCTAGAGCAAGGACTTTTAACATGACAATGAAGAAAACCGTGCAGAGTCCTAGTGTGATTGCAGGTACGCTTTTGGTGAACTCGATAAATTCAAAAGTATTAATTGATTCTAGAGATACACGATCCCTTATTTATGAAGAATTCATTGATAAGATATATTGTGAAACTGAATGGTTGGGTGAGACGTTAATTATAAAATTAGTGAATGACGATCAAGTTCCGGTAGATCGAGTATGTTCTGCGTGCGATATCGAAATAGACGGACATCATTTCTCCGTAGACCTGATTCCTTTTAAGTTAAGAGAGTTTGATGTTATTTTGGGAATGGATTGGTTAGTTTGTCATAATGTCTGGGTTGATTACATGAATAAGAAGGTAAAATTGCGAACTGCGGAAAATGCAACGGTAATGTTTAGAGGTGAAAGACAGCGAACGAAATTTCTAACAATAATACAGACCAAACGATTGCTACGACGGGGATGTGAATTGTATATAGCCTTTGTGTTAGATACAGAAAAAGGAAGTCCCAAGATAGAAGATATTCCAGTTGTATGTGAATTTCCTGATATTTTACCATACGAACTTCCAGGGTTACCACCAGACCGAGAAATTGAGTTTATAATCGATTTTGGCGACATGTACGGAACCGGTTTCGAAAGCTCCATATCGAATGACACCGGTTGAAATGAAAGAATTGTCAATGTAATTACAAGATCTTCTAAATAGGGGAATCATAAGACCCATTATATCCTCATGGGGTGCACCAGTATTGTTTGTAAAGAAGAAAGACGGTAGAATGCGAATATGCATCGATTATCGTGAATTGAATAAACTGACTATCAACAATAAATATCCTCTACCACGAATCGATGATTTTTTTAATCAACTAAAAGGAGCCGCATAGTTTTCTAAGATAGACTTGAGATCGGGCTATCATCAATTGAAGATCAAAGCTGAAGATATTTCCAAGACTGCTTTTCGTACCAGATATGGACATTATGAGTTTCTCGTAATGACATTCGGTTTGACTAACGTGCCAGCAACATTCATGGGTTTGATGAACAGGGTATTCAATAAGTACTTGGATAAGTTCGTGATTATATTTATTGATGATATCTTGATTTATTTGAAGACTGAAAAAGAGCATGCCGAGCATTTAAGGATTGTTTTGGAAATTCTAAGAAAGGAACAGCTGTACGCATAGTTCTCGAAATGCGAATTTTGGTTGAAGGAAGTACAATTTTTAGGGCATATCATTAGCAGGGAAGACATTCAAGTTGATCCAACGAAGATTGAAGCTTTGTTAAATTGGGAAAGGCCAAAGAGACAAACAGAAGTTCAAAGTTTCTTGGGATTGGCAAGATACTATAGAAGGTTCGTCAAGGATTTTGCGAAAATAGCAACGCCACTGACCAAGTTGACTCGAAAGAATGAAAAGTTCGTATGGGATGACAAATGTGAGGAAAGTTTTGAAAAACTGAAGAATCGGTTAGTAACTGCACCGGTACTAGTATTACCAGATGAGCATGAGGATTTTGTCATTTATAGTGATGCTTCATACCGCAGACTAGGATGTGTACTGATGCAACATGGTAACGTAATTGCATATGCCTCGAGATAATTAAAACCTCATGAACAGAAATATCCTATACATGATCTAGAATTAGCGGCGATCGTATTTGCATTAAAACTTTGAAGACACTATCTTTACGGTGAGAAATGCGAAATCTACACGAATCAAAAATGTGTAAAGTACATCTTTATGCAGAAGGAACTTAACATGAGGCAACAACGATGGTTAGAGTTGGTCAAAGATTACGATGTTACAATTAGCTATCATCCAGGCAAAGCGAACGTTGTGGCAGATGCACTGAGCCGAAAAGAAAGATTGAATTTGTTAACTTTATCTAAAAAATTGGCCAAGGAATTTGACAAGTTGGAAATTGAGATTCGTGTTCCCAATGAACTTACTGAAGTTATTTATGCGATGACTTTTCAATCAGAATTATTGGAAAAGATTCGAAAATGTCAAGAAGAAGTGATTGGTCAAGATGACAACTTAACGGGAGAAGAAATCACAACCCATAAAGATAATAAAGGAATTCTACGTTTTTCATCAAGAATCTGGATCCCTAATGAGGTAGAATTGAAGGAAGAGATATTACGAGATGCGCATAATTCGAATTATTCCATACATCCAGGAAGTACGAAAATGTACCGTGATCTGAAGGAAAACTTTTGGTGGCCAAATATGAAGAAAGAGATAGCAGAATCGGTAAGTAAATGTTACACATGCCAGCGAGTCAAAGCGGAACATCAACGTCCAAGTGGATTACTGCAACCATTGGATATTCCAGAATGGAAATGGGAGCATCTAACAATGGATTTTGTGGTAGGACTTCCAAGAACAAAAGCAAATCATGACGCGATATGGGTAATCATTGACAGACTAATGAAGTCAGCACATTTTCTACCGATCAATGAAAGATTTTCACTTGACAAGCTAGTCTACTTATATCTCAAGGAAATTGTGATATGACATGGAGTTCCAATATCTATCGTGTCTGATCGAGATCCCCGATTCAATTCAAGATTTTGGAAATAATTTCAATAATGCCTTGGAACCAAATTAAATATGAGTACCGCTTATCATCCGCAAACTGATGGGCAAAGTGAAAGAACTATCCAAACAATCAAAGACATGTTACGAGTTTGTGCGATTGATTTTGAAGGCAATTGGGACGAGCATTTACCTTTAGTTGAATTTTCTTACAATAACAACTATCACACGAGCATTGTAATGCCACCTTACAAAGATTTATATGGAAGAAAATGCAGATCACCGGTGTATTGGGATGAAGTTGGAGAATGCAAGATTTTGGGTCCAGAATTGATTCAGCAAACCAAAGAAAAGGTAGAGCTTATTCAAAAGCGACTAGATGCAGCGCATAATCAACAATGCAAATATGCAGATCAAGCTAGGAAAGATATGGACTACCAAGAAGGAGAGAATGTGTTACTCAAAGTATCGCCATGGAAAGGACTGACCAGATTTAGCAACAAGGGTAAATTGATGTCGCGATATTTTGGTCCATTTGAAATCTTGAAGAAAGTCGGAAAAGTTGCTAATGAGTTAGTGTTACCACCTCACATGCAGCATATTCACAATTTGTTTCACGTGTCGATGCTTAAGCGATATATATAATCCTGATTCTATACATGTAATAGAGTATGAATCGATATAAATTCAACCTGATTTGTCTTATGTAGAACAGCCGGTAAGAATTCTAGACCGGCAAGAAAGAGTGTTGAGAAATAAGTCTGTATCTCTAGTGCGGGTTTTGTTGAGAAATCCTATGGTTGAGGAATCAACCTGGGAACTTGTGAGTGAAATGTTAGAAAAATATCTCCAGTTGTTTTCATAGCGAGATTCTGAGGACATAATCCTATTAAGGGGGGAAGGATGTAACGTTTGGGAAATTTATGCTTGTATTATATCATATTTATAATAAATTATGTGTGTTAATGTGTCATTTATGGGTAATTAATTGTAAAACCTTAACTGCTACGTGTTACGTGCAATCTGTATCGTCCGGGTATTTTCAGGGTATTTTTCAGATATTTTATTTTGTATTTATAGCTTTCGTATCAAAAGTTATACGACCCGAACTATGATTTTAAAGCTGATATTTCAAATAAAATAATGGGCTTTATTTTTCATCAAACGGCCTGTACTATCGTGTTACTCTGAACATCTAGGTATTTTATAAATTTTCTCGTTTCGTGAAAAATGACTTTTCCGGGCCCCATCGGGTGTTAAAACCCCCACAAAAATCATATTTTTATTTTTATAAAATTATAGGACTTTCATTTATACCATTTCTTTATATTTTTTCATTATTCACAATTTTTGGGAAATTTTGGCATATATATTGTATATATAATATTTAAAAATTAAATTTTAATACTCAAAAATTATAAAATTAGGGGCCAATTAATTTTAAAAGATGTAGAATTAGGGTCTTAATTTTAACTAGGAGTATTAATTTTACTACTATAAATAGCCTAATTTTTATTTAATTATTATTAATTAAGTAATTAAAAATCAGAAAATCAGAAAATTCTGAACAAATCGGGTCGGGAAGAACAGGGTCGGGTCGAGAATTCAATCGAGGGTTTTGATCTGATTTCTATACCAAATCAAGCAGTTCGAGTACTCAAATCACATGTTTCAATCTGTTCTTTCTATTTTTGATATCAATTTCAAGTTATAATTCGTTGTTTTTTATTTTCAATTTCTAGGGTTTATACCCGATTTGGTACTTTTTGATTCCGGGGTTATTTGTTGAAATTGATGTTATGTATAGCTTTGCCTGATGATTTTTGATCGATTTCTACTAATTAATTTTACAGACTATTTCTTGAATTGAATGTACTATATCTTGGGGTTTATATATTTTTTTGTTTGATCATTTTTGATTTTAGAGATAACTGTGATGTGATAGAGCATAGGGGTTTGATTGTGTGTGTTATTGTTATTTCCTAACAATACAACAAGAATTATAGAAGGGGGGTTGAATGTAATTCTGGCTTCTTTTTGAGATTTATAAAAATGTTCTAACTGAAATATAAGTGTTTTGATTTGCAAAGTGCGGAATGAAAGAATTAAGTAAATCGAACAAAAAGTAATAAAAACACAAGTCCTTAAAACTTTCTGGTGGATTTGAATGTATCCGCCAGATATATATATATATATATATATATATATATATATATATATATATATATATATATATATATATATATATATATATATATATATCGATTTGAGAACTCTATGAAGCTCAAATTGATTCACAGCTGCTTTATAAGTTGAACAAACAAACTACAAAGAAATTCTTGACAAGTACATCTTTTTCTATTTCTCTTATAAATGTGTTTGCTTAGTTATTTGTTCTACTAGCTACACTTGGTTTCTATATCACCAAGTTTACATGGTAATAAGATAGGATATTAAAAAAAACCTATCAATTCTAACTTTATGCTGCTTCATTACTCTATTCCAGCATCTTTGAAAATCTTCATAACTTGCATAGAAATGGTAATGCTTCTTTGTTCTCAATTTCCTGTTAAACAGGCTGCCACATTCCTTTTGCAAACACCCAACACATGTGACTGTGTTGTCACTATCAACAGATATTTAAATTGATCATCCGTCGGGTACATGCTTGTTATCCGTCGGGTAGCTTGTTGATCATCCGTTGGGTAGCTTTGTTGATCATCCGTCAGGTAGCTTTGTTGATCATCCATCGCGTAGCTATTTGACACTTGACTCCATTTCAATTATGCAGAATTGCAAGACATCTTATATTTACAATTAATCAACCTATTCTGCATATCTACTAGTAGTTAACATGTCTCATATGCTACTACAGAATCTATATAATGTTGTTTGCAGAAATGTGATACAATATTTATTATTACATAAGCTACTCACTCGATGGATATCAAATCATCATCCGTCAGGACTATATTGAATCGTCGGGACTATATTTGATCATCCGTAGAGTGCTACAATATTCACCAAGTTAAATCTACTAAGGTGTTTTGTACAATTTATCATCAAGTTCACAACATATTCCTAAAAATATCCCCCGATTTATGTCTACTGGAATTGTAGCCATAATTTAAGAGAAACTTGATGATAACAAAAAACTCTAAGAATACAAATTGAAAATAGTAGATAAACTGATAAGTGCTGCAAAATTTACTGAAAATTTAACAATGCAAAGTATATAAAGAATAGCTCACAATCATTATCAAGGTGCTCCTCTAGTCTAAGCATATAACTCTATTTCCTTGATTGTCTAGGTTTCTTCCCAAGCCTCCTGTTGTACTCTTCTATATGGTTTTGGAGTTGTCTATGGAATTCAAGTTCATCAGCTTCTGAGAGATCTAGCATTCCTTGCATTTCCAATAGAGTCTCATTGCTAGAGATACTCAACTGGTCCTCCAATATGAAAAATCTTCTAACTCTCTTTTCAGCCCTGAATTCCATCGACCAATAAGGCCTCAAATGTAATCTATTTCCTGTGAAGGGAATTGACAGAGTTTTTGGAAGTGCATCTTTGGCTCTATTACCCCTCAGCTCCTCAATCTTCTTTAGAACTAATCTTCTAGCAGTCACATGGTATCGAAAGTTCTTTTTGAAAGATGAGTAGATCTTTATTAGCACAGATTGGCTTTCTAGAAGAATCCTGTGAAGTGGCCATATGATCTCTTTTCCACCCTTATATTTGAATACCGGTCTTTCTGGAAGATTTCTGTGAGCATCAATTCCTCTAACTTCTTCCAATTCATCTAAGTAGAGGTTAATGTCAGAAAACTCTTTGATGTCACAGATGTACAACATATCTCTTTTGTTGACTATGGATTGAGATTTGACTAGGGTCTTGGATTTTAGAGTCACCATTTTCACTTTCTTGCTAGCTCTTGTCTTTGTCTTCTTTGGCTTGAAGATAGGAAATTTTAGCTCAGGAATAGACAAACTATCCCAGTCCACTGGCTCATCCTTTGAAATTATGGGCTTACCATGAATATTCCTAGTTGGATCCACCACCTTGATTTCTTCAAATACCAATAAGGGTTTTGATGTTTGAGTTGTAGTTGTGGACTTTTTAGGAATATTGTTTTCCAATTCTTCATCATTAAAGTCCAATTTTCTCTTGGAATGGAGCTTGTATCTGAATCTTCTTTTCTGTTGTGGTTCTTCTTGCACTTTTTGATCCTTAGATTCGGCAATTACAGTTAATTGTGCAGGAATTTCTGTTGTGGTTTTTACAGCTTGAAGCTTGGCTAAGATAGCAGCTTGCTTCTTCTTTTGTTTAAGCTGTTTAGCATCCAGAGCAGCTTGCTTCTTTTCTTGCCTGATTCTTTCTTTCTCTTCCCTCTTAGCTTCCACAAACATGGGGTGTCCAGCCACCATACAAATTTCCTTACCATTTCTGTAAATCTTGGCTAATCTTCTTTTGAGTGCTGAATCAGCTGGATCTTTGTAGAAGGCAATTGACCTAGCCAACAGCTTCTTCTCGTCTGGCCTAGGTGTCTCATACACTGTATCCATAGGATTCTTGTCTGAAAACTTTGAGTATTTTCTTTTAGGCTTCATGATGAAATCTGCTTTTGGAGATTTGATGTAAGATGTTTGGACTTTTTCCAGATAATTAATACTCATTTTATTCACAAAAATGTTCTTGACTTGAGAGTGATGAATAAATTTTTTTTCTGGCTTCTGAATTGGCCCAAACTTTTGTTGAATTTCTGCATCTATCTTTCTCCATTTTTCTTTCAACTCCTTCTCAGCTGCTCCTACATCAATGTTAGGAATATGTTGTGTACTTGATGATAAGCTAAACAAAACACCTTAGTAGATTTAACTTAGTGAATTTTGTAGCACCCGACGGATGATCAATTATAGTCCTGGCGGATGATTCAATATAGTCCCGACAAATGACTAATTGATATCCACCGGGTGAGTAGCTTATGAAACAATAAGTACTGTAGCACATTTCTGCAAACAACTTTGTATAGATTATGTAGTAGCTTATGAATCATGTAGACTGCTAGTAGATGTGCAGAATAGGTTGATTAAATGTAAATATAAGATGTCTTGTAATTTTTCACAAATGAAATGGAGTCAAGTGATAAATGGCTACCCGACGGATGATCAACAAAGCTACCCGACGGATGATCAACAAGGCTACCCGACGGATAACAAGCATGTACCCGACGGATGATCAATTCAAATATCTATTGACAGTGACAACACATTCACATGCGTCGAGTGTTTGTAAAAGGAATGTGGCAGCCTGTTTAGCAGGGTTTTGAGAACAAAGAAGCATTATCATTTCCATGCTATTATGAAGATATTCAAAGATGCTGGAATAAAGTAGTGAAGCAGCATGAAGTTAGACTTGATGGGTTTTGTTTTATTATCTTGTCCTATTACCATGTAAACTTGGTGATATATAAACCAAGTGTAGCAAGTAGAATAACTAACAAAACTAAGCAAACACATTTTTAGCAGAGAAACATTTGTAAGCTGTATTCTATAGAATTTCTCTGTAGTTTGTTTGTTCACTTGTAAAGAAGCTGTGAGCTATTCAAGCTTCAAATAATTCTCTTGATATATATATATATATATATATATGGTGGATACATTCAAATCCACCAGAAAGTTTTAAAGACCTGAGTTTTTATTACTTTATGTTTGATTTACTTAACTCTGTATTCCGCACTTTGCAAATCAGACAGTTAGATATAAATTAAGTTAGAACCATTTTTCATAAATCTCAAAAAGAAGTCAGAATTACATTCAACCCCCCCCTTCTGTAATTCTTGTTGTATTGTTAGGGAATAACAATTGGTATCAGAGTAAGCTCTTGAAGTACAAAGAGTTTAAAGATCACAACAAAAGAGCAAGATGAACAAGAAGGATGTTGGAGTCAAAATTCCATTTCTGGATAAAGATAATTATCATCACTGGAAGGTGAAGATGCACCTACATCTTCTTTCTCAAGATAAGGCCTATGTTGATTGCATAGAGAGAGGTCCTCATGTTCCACTGAGAGCTGCTACCTGCAATGAGCCTTCAGTCCCCAAGCCTAGGCATGAATGGTCAGATCCTGATATTGAGCAAGTCATGAAGGACAAAATGTTACGACCGGCATTTTATGTAATATTATTTGTGAATAATATTAAGTTAAATAAAAATATATTCAATGCTTGTACGTTTGTGTGAGTGAAAATTTCTGCATTTTAAATTTGCTTTGGGTAGTATATGATTTTTCAAAGCAAGAATTTATTTAATTTCTTTATTTTGATTTATAAGGAATATTCTAAGCTTTGGAAAAAAATTTTCTTTTAAAAGACATTTTGTACACAAATTTTGAAAATGATTTTATAAAGTCTCTAAAAATCCAAGTTATTTTATGGTATAAATTTTATAATTTTTGAACTTGTATTTTATTATATAAAAATAAATCTTTGGAAATTAGTTGCTTATTAATTATCAAATTACATGAATAACCTTGCATGCAAACTCTCTTCTATTTAACCAAAGGGCAAAGAAGACATTCTCCACCCCACTAACTCACATTTTGCTAGCCAAATTACCTCCTTGACCTTGCATGCAAATTTGCCTAACTTTAGCTAGAGGGTTACTCTTGTCATTTCCTAAATCCACTCACATTTAGCCTAGTCAAAGATATAAAAACAAAACTAAAAGTGATGATCACTCCATTTTCACTCCACCCTCCCCTTTTCTCCTCCCTCCCTCTCGGCTCAACCCTCCCTCTCGGCCATCCCATAGCCGAGGCCCTCCATCCCCTTCATTTCTTCATTCTTTCACCCAAACAATCATCTTATATTCAAGTAATTTTACTCCCTATATGTTATTCTTATATATTTCAAAAGTATAGAGTGAAAAACCTATGTTTTGACCTTGCATGGTGATGTTTTTGTTAAACTCAAAGTGAACCTCCTTGATTCTTGTGAATCTAAGGCTTTCACCATGAGTTATAGTATCATAGGGTCAAGAATGGCTAGACATAAGAGTGTTACACCTATGCGAATGCTGTTTTTACCCTAATCCATTCGGCCATGACTTGATAGGAGCCGAATGGATGGTGTTTTGTTGCTTTGTTAACATTTTGTGTATTTTGTGATGATAACATGAATTTTGTAGTAAAGTCTTGATAAAATCCTTTTTGCATGCTAGTTGATCATTTAGTTGTAATCCATGTTAGGCTTGCATGTTGAATTATGATAAAAATTTATTTGGAAATCATGTTGTTTTGGTTTAAAAAAACCCGAAGGCATGCATGCATGTGGAATTCTCTTAGTTTGTTGTAAGATTTTGATCATTTGAAAAGATTTTGTTAGTGAGCCTTAATTTCAGTAGGAATAATGTGATAATATTGATTTATGCTTCTTGTTGCATGGTAATAATTTGTGGTTATCTTTTATAAAAATATATATCTTGTTGTTTCAAAAGCATGAAGATTTGCGATTTGTTAAGAGTAGTCTCTTTTGTTTTGCCATAGTTGCACCCTAGGTAAGGATGATCTCACCAAGGGTATTTTGAGAAAAAGGGAGTTAGTTCAGTAGAATACCAAGTATAGGTCTTGGTTTAAGTATTTAGTTGTTGTTAGTTGGGTTTGTCAAGTCAAAACCTTGGAAAATGAGAAGTTATAGTTTCTGCAGAAAAATCAGTTTAGTACCCTGAGGTTTAGAGTGAGTTTTGACCATGTCATTGATGTGCACTTTGAGGCCCAAGCCACCAGAAGTTAGTATGGGGAGTATATAATAGGTTTTAGGAGTTGGTTGGAGGTTTGCATGTCATTTGGTTAGGTGCACAAGTAGAACAACAAAATCTGTCCAGCAGGGGACAGTTTTGTTGCAACTTAGAAATAGGGAGATTTGGCCATGTCATGGGTAGGCCCTCATTAGGCCCGATTGGGCCTTAGTTAGAGGGTATGTCAGAGAAGTTTTTCCAACCATAGTTCATAGGATATGAGCTAGAACCATGTGTCACAAGTTAATTCAAGTCAGGGCATTTTCTGCCCAGAAAAACAGGGGAACCTTGGACTTTTAGCTTAGGCCCAAGAAGGCCCAAGCCGGGCCTTTGAGCCACATCAAGCTTATGAGATGCCCTTAGGTCAGGAGAGTCTTGTGTAAAAATTTTGAAGAAAAACTTGTAGTTTAAGAGTGTCTAATGCACTCAAGAAACCTTAGTTACCATTCTGAAATTTGCACCAGTAAGCACTTTCACTTATCACATAGTTTTAGGACACTTAGAAGTGAGTATTAGGTCGACCACCATAGTTGTAAGATAGTATAAGGTCAGTAGAGCAAAAGGCACAAGTGAGGGTCAATAGGTTTTGGATAATTTAGGAAAGGCACATTGAGTTAGGAAGCCCAAATTCGAAGACTTCGTTTAGTTAGCGACCAAGTAACTTAAGTGGTGAGTCGAGATCATCCGAGCCTAGTGTGGCGTTATGGTGTATGTAATGTTATTTGGTATTAATATACGATATGTGATTATGTGGCTACGTGTGTACATTTGAAAATATAAATGTTGGATATGAATTAAGTGTGTATAGGCCTAAGTGCCATCCATGTTTAATTTCGGGTTGTAAATAGGTTAAGATGGAAAGAATATATTATAATGAGGATTATTATTTATGTAGGATCTCGAGACGAGGGAAAACTTGCCATAAAAGTCGAGTGAAGCTCCAGTTGTTGCTCCTACCAGTCAGACCAGACCAGTCTATCTCAAGGCAAGTGATTCAACTTGACCTTCGTATTTGCTGTAAACAGTTCATATATATATATCGATGCAATTATCCTGAGTCATTTTGATGTATTTAAATCAAGCGTATCTTTTGTTTATCTTTGAGTTACATAGAGATGCCATGAACCCTCGAGTACATATTGCAAGTAGTTCAAAAGTCTTTCATGATAGTTTAAATGCCATGATAAATTAGAGATGCGTTATAATACCTTATTGATCCTTTTGATTATCATGCTATTGATCCCTGAGAAATCTTGATGTTGCACCCTGATGCTTTGATTCAACTCTTGAAATAACCTCGATAGAAACTTTATCTTGATACCTAAAAGCCAATCTTTTCTTAAATTCATTCATGATTGTTTGATAACCCTATCCGTACCCTAAAGCTTGATACCCTGTTATATCTTGAGCTGATGATCACTTCCTTTATATTTTAGCACCTCTATCCTATTGGAACCAGTGATGCTTATCTTCTTGATGTTCTAATACCTATACCTTGTCTACAACCATTGCTTTAAGCCTAGTTTGGCATTACTCTTTCATATTATCCAATAGCCTTGCTTAATTTCCTTGTCCAAGTTCTTGTTTATGGAAACCTCTCAATTACCCTAATATAGTAAAGTCTAGTGGATCATGGCCCTGAGATTTAGTGTCATATTTCCAGTGTTTCAAGTTGATCTATAATCCCTTGATAAAAATAATTACAGTCGAAAGAGATTTTGTCATAAATCGGCATCAGTTTTTTTTTTAAATGATTAAAATGTGGATTTTTCAGTCCCAAAGGGGGACAAATGTTTTCTTGAATGGTGGATCTGGACTGAGACGCGAGTCCTTTCCACACTTATATTAGGCTTAAAAGTTGCCTAGGGATTCCCAATAATGTTTTAGAACCCAGCGAGGTTCGGGATTACTTCGTGGCTGATCACCGGCTGTAATCCGTAGCGTCATAAAATGATTTTGATTAAGAATGATTTTAAAATTGTTTTGATGCAAGCATAATGATGCCAACTCACATAAGTTTTATCTCTCGATTATCTTTGATTATGTCATTCCATTGTCATTCCTAAAGGTATATCTCGATTTATGCTTTGCGTTGTATTGTTAGCACTTGTTGAGCTTTTGGCTCACTTCTTGCTTTATCCTGATATTACAGCTAGCAGCCATGGTTAGATTCAAGCAGACTGCCCGTAAGACCTGTGATGCGGATGCTTATGTTCGAGCCCAGGTAGAATAAGTAATAATAGTTGTGTGAGGACTCGGTATTTGAAATCAGATGTAATAGTTGGTAGTGTTGGGCTGTTCCAAACCCTAAACTGTAAGATCTTGGATGTTGGTTGTGTAATACTCATTAAAATGATGTAATAACTATATTTATTTTGCTATTTAAGTTGGGGGTGTGACACAAAAAGACCATGAATATTTTATTCAATGGAGTTGATTGTGATATGTTTGACAACATCATCAATTGCAAGACAGCCAAGGAGGTTTGGGACACCATCCAAATTATCTGTGATGGTACTGAGCAAGTTAGAGAAAATAAGATGTCCTTGCTAATTCAGCAATATGAGCACTTTTGTAATAACCCCAAAATTTTGGACTTTTTGTAACCCTTATGAATAGTGATTTTGCTGATTTTGCTGAATAAAAAAACTTTTCATGTCACACTTTGTAGGGGTTCTTTTATTGTTATTCTGAGATCTTATTAGTACTCTATATGGTATATAAGTGTATGTAAAGATCGTCAGAATCCAAATTCGAACACTTTGATTTTTCCCGAAAATCCACCAGATACCGAAAAAATTGAGTATAAGGTAATAGGATAAAAAGGATTTAAATTCAAGGATTATAAGAGAGGATCATAAAAGGAATATAATGTATTGAGAAAGGTTAAGGGAACCCAAGTAATAAGATCCCGGGTATGATCCCTCAAACGATAAACGAAAACGAAAGTTAAGCGAACCGTATAACAGATCAGCGATCATTAGCCAAGTAATTAGGAGTTAATCAAAGAGGTTAGTGATGATGATGTCATCACACCAACAAGAAGAAGACAAGTGTGGGAAGATGACATAAGAGGATGACATAAGCATGACACAATGGGAAGGAATTTTTGGTTGATTATAAACCACACAAATTTTACCATTGTAAAAGGTTAATTAACAACAAAAACAAAGCAACCAAGCCAAAACAAATCAAAAACACAAAACACAAGTTGACTTTCACTTTCCAAGCAAAGAAGCTCTCGGCCTTTGTCCATTTCAAGAAAAAAGAAAATCCAAATTTAAGTTCCAAGCTTTGTTAATTAGTGAAGTAATTATCCAAGGTTCCTTGTACATAGATATAGATATCTTATGAATCTAAGCTTCCAATTCCTTCACAATCTCTTCCAATAATTCATGGAAGAAGAGAGTGAATAGTGTTTTTCAAGAACTTGAAATTTTGATCTTGTGTTTTTGTTTAGATAAAGCTTTAGTAAGGATTTTCCAAGGTTGTTTCAAGTTCATTAGTTACTCCTACTCACAAGGAAGGTATAATCTCTTAACCTAGCATTATTATTGAATGTTAAGAGCTTTTTATGAGTACTATAGTTCATAACAGGCATGATTATTATATATTTAGAGATTGATTGGTTTTGTAATATTTTTGGAGTTGTAAATCTTGATTATTAGTTAATGAACTTAAGTATAAGCTTTTAGTTCATGATTGAGAGTAGTATAAATTAGCAATCTTGAGATGTTGGGGCTGTTGTAGTAGAGTATGGATGGAGTTTGGTTGTAGTAATGATTGTGGGATTGATTGTGGATTGGTAATCGCATAAACGTAGCCGTCGTAATGCCCGATTTACCTTAGACTACTTTTGTTCTTAACATCAGGACCCGTGAACTCACTGTTAGGTTTTGACCATTGCCATGAAAGTGTGAGTGGCTCAGTGGGAGTCCATCAAATGCGTAAGTGGCTGAGTGGCAGTCCAGCATAAGGTCCTATTGCGGCTAGGGTGATGACCAGTGGGGAATTCGTCCATCTACTAGTAGAAAAGGTTACTTATTGGTATCTTTGCCTGATTAGCAAGATATCGGGTTTATGCTGAAATTCTTTTCTTTCCAAAATTCATTGGATATTTCAAACTCTGTTCATACTTTACATGAAAGAGGTTTCCAGGAAATGTATAAGAGATATATATGTGGATATATATATCGGGACTTAATGAAGTATCTCGTAACTTTATTTCATTCAATAATATTTCAAAGATTTAATCTATTCAAGTCTTAACTTGTGGTCTCATATATGGGATGAACTTTTGAAACCTATTATACTCTGAACAGTGGTAGTTCAAGTAGTTTTCTAAAATGGTATAAGTATAGTGAAGTAATTGGTAACTTCATCTTCCTTTAAGCTTATATCCATTAAGTAATTACCTTACACTTGATAAAGGGTTCTAGTAAGTTATCTATTTAGATACTTGCATTATTGTTTACACTATATATTATCTTGCGAGCTCTAATGCTCACTCTTGCTTCATTTCTTCATCACACAACAACAGTTAGGAAAGATGGCCAGACTCAAGTAGACCCAGCGCAAGCGCGTGGGAAGCGTCCTACGTCTTCCCGTTGATATTGTAGCTTCTATAGATGTAGATGTATATCTATTTGTAGATCGGGCATTCTACTTTTGGTAATCAATTATGTATTATTATAACTTGTGGCAGATAATGGCAATTTACTGTAAACTTATCAAGTAATCATTTTGGGTTGTAATAACTTTTAAATTATGGATTCAAGGACTTGTACTTATTTCAATTTCATCTCTGAGACTATAACGTGTTGTGGTTTGTGTTAGTGTGGGGTCACAGTATGAGGTTATTTATTATTAATTAAGTTAAGTGATATTATGGAAAGAAAGACCGTGACGACCCGGATCCCCGACCCCGGATCTGGGGGTGTTACAACTTTCATTGTGAAGACAGTGAAACTCTCACAGACATATTTAGCAGGTTTTAAAAACTACTAAATGCTCTGAAGTTGCATGGAAGAGTCTATCAGACAAAAGACTCCAATCTCAAGTTCCTTAGATCTCTTCCAAAGGAATGGAATCCAATGACAGTCTCACTGAGAAATTCTCAGGATTACAAGGAGTTTACCTTGGAGAGTCTGTATGGCATCCTGAAAACTTATGAGCTTGAAGTAGAGCAAGATGAGAGGATGGAGAAAGGAAAGAAGAAAGGAGGGTCTATAGCACTGGTTGCTGAGTTGGAAAAGGAGAAGGAAGTGAAGGTAGAAGCTGTTGAGTCTACTTCAAAGGTCTGTGAAAATAAGGGGAAGGGGCTGGTAGCTGAAAATGAAGATTCTTTGAGCCAAGATGATAAGGATGATATTGATGAACATCTTGCATTCCTTTCTAGAAGATTTTCCAAGCTCAAGTTTAAGAAGAACTTTGGAGCAGCTAAGCCAAATAGAAACATGGTGGATAAATCAAAATTCAAATATTTCAAATGTGGCTTGACAGGGCATTTTGCCAGTGAGTGTAGAAAGTCAGATTCCAACAAGAAGAAGTTTGAGCCTGTGGATTATAAACAGAAGTATGTTGAGTTGCTCAAACAAAAGGAAAGGGCTTTTATTACACAAGAAAATGACTGGGCAACAGATGGTTTGGATGGGATGAAGATGTCAGCTACGTAAATCTAGCCCTAATAGCCAAATTTGATGAAACAGAAACAAGTTCTTCAAGTAATCAAGTAATCACCACTAACCTAGCACATTTATCTAAAGCTGATTGTAATGATGCAATTAATGACATGTCTACAGAATTATATCATTTGTGTGTTACACTTAAGTCTCTCACTAAGGAAAATGCTAAAATCAAAGAAAACAATCTATTTTTAAGTGAGAGGAATAATGTGCTAGAGTCTCAGTTTATTGAATTTGAGAAATTAAGAATAGAAAGTAAGATTGCTAAGGAGGAATTAACCGAGTCCTTGAAGAGAGAAGAGATCTTGAAGAAGCAACTTGAACGAGAACAGGAGGTGATTAAGGCATGGAAATCATCTAGAGATGTTTATGCTCAAATCACTAAAGTTCAAGGTATTGAGTCCTTTTGTGATGCAGTCTTGAAAAAGAGTAAGTAGAAGCTGGAATCCAATTTGGTTGAAGGATTGCTAACAGATGTGGACTCGGCAGATGATGAGAGTCATCCATCAGATAATCAAAAGGATTATCCGTCGAGTGACACAAATCCTCATCCGTCGGCTGTGAGCAAACCTGTGAGCAAAGCCAAACTTGCCAAGTTAAATGAAAAGTATGGATCAGTTTCCAAAAACTTTGTTCCAGGAGAATTAAGTCAAGTGAAGAAGGAGAAGAAAGTGAATGTTGGCCATCTTTCTATCAAGCAATTGAATGACATATTAGAAAAGATTGAGGTTAAAACGGAAACTAAAAAGAAAAATAATAGAAATAGGAAAGTAGGGATTAACAAACATGACAACTACACACCTGATAAATATGCTCCAAGAAAATCTGTGTTAAGTGTGGTAGTGTTAATCATCTATCTGTTAATTACAAACTTGCTATACCTACTCCTATATCTGTACCATCTTCTTTTCCCAACATCAATGACATGCCTTCTATGCCTATGAATGCTATGTCTGCACAGAATATGAATGCACAATTTGCTAATATGCCATTTGCACCTAATCCTTATTATGCTGCATTTAGTATGCCTCAAATGCCATTTAGCATGCCTTATTGGAATAACATGTTTGCAAACAACATGCCTTTTCTTGTTAATCAAAATGTGCATGATAATTCTGTTTTAATGACTGGTTTCAAAGGTCCAACTCAGATGACTAAGGATGAATCTGATATCCCCAAGTTAAATGAGATCAAATCTAAGAAGCAAAAGAAGAAAGCTAACAAGGAAGGACCCAAGGAAACTTGGGTACCAAAATCAACTTGATTTGGTTTTGATGTGTGCAAGGAAACAGAAAGAATATGTGGTACTTGGATAGTGGTTGTTCAAGACACATGACTGGAGATTCTACCCTGCTCACAGAGTTCAAGGAGAGAGCTGGCCCAAGTATTACTTTTGGAGATGACAACAAGGGTTATACTGTGGGATATGGCTTGATTTCTAAAGACAATATCATCATTGAGGAGGTTGCCTTAGTGGATGGTCTCAATCAAAATTTGTTGAGTTTGATCCAGCTTTGTGATAAAGGCAATTCAGTAAACTTTAATTCAGAAGCCTGTGTTGTGACAAACAAAAGGAGCAACAAAGTGGTTTTCACTGGAGTGAGAAAAGGAAATGTGTACCTAGCTGACTTCAACTCATCAAATGCAGAATCTGTCACTTGTCTTCTCAGTAAAGCAAGTCAAGATGAAAGTTGGTTGTGGCACAAGAAGTTGTCCCATCTAAACTTCAAGACCATGAATGAGCTTGTCAAGAAAGAACTGGTTAGAGGTATTCCTCAAGTAAAGTTTTCTAAGGATGGACTGTGTGATGCCTGCCAGAAAGGAAAGCAGATTAAAGCATCATTCATGAAGAAGCTTGATTCAACAATTGAAAAACCTCTGCAATTGCTACACATGGATTTGTTTAGACCAGTCAATGTATTGTCCATCTCAAGGAAAAGATTTTTCCTAGTAATTGTAGATGATTTCTCAAAGTTCTCTTGGACATATTTCCTAAAGTCTAAAGATGAGGCTAGTGAAATCATCATCAATCACATAAGGCAAGTCAACAATCATCCTGATTTCAAAGTTAGAAAAATTAGGAGTGATAATGGAACTTAGTTCAAGAATTCTGTTATGAGAGCATTTTGTGAAGAGATTGGGATTATGCATGAGTTTTCAGCAGCAAGAACTCCACAGCAAAATGGAGTAGTGGAAAGAAAGAACAGATCACTTATTGAAGCTGCAAGGACAATGCTTGAAGAATCAAAGTTACCAACATACTTTTGGGCTGAAGCTGTAAATACTGCATGCTACACTAAGAATATTTCTTTGGTTAATCAAACAAAGTGTATGACACCCTACCAATTATTCAAGAACAAGAATCCAACTCTAAATTTTCTTCATGTCTTTGGCTGCAAATGTTATATCTTGAGAAATCAAACTGATCAAAATGGAAAGTTTGATGCTAAAGCAGATGAAGGAATTTTTATTGGATATGTTGTTGGTAAAGCATATAGAGTCTACAATCTAAGAACCAACATTTTTATGGAATCAATACATGTTGTGTTTGATGACAAGAAGATTGAAGGACTACAAGATGGAGATTACCATGAAGGCCTCAAATTTGATAATGTGGAGATGATTAGTGATGACAGTGATGATGAAAGTGATCAAGAAACAGTATCAAAGGATAATGCAGAAAAATCTACTACCAATGAAGTACAAAATTCAACATCTGTCGAGTTGCAAAATGCTTCATCCGTCGGGAGATAATCTGCTTTATCCGTCGGGAGATAATCAGCTTCATCCATTGGAACTCAAAATGCACCATCTGTCGGGTCATCAAAAGAAGCTAAAAGTCAGAATAGATCACTTACAAAAAGTTCCCCTTTCTAAAATCAAAGATCTATAAACTTAGGGGGAGTTTCTAATAATCAAAACTCAGTTACACAACAAGACAACAATGAGGCCTCTTCATCTAGAGCTAATCTACCTCAACAAAGAAAATGGACAAAAGATCACCCCTTTGAGCTCATCATTTGTGATGTATCTTCTAGAGTTCAAATAAGGAGAGCAACTCAAGAAGAATGTCTATATAGCATATTCTTATCTAAGGAAGAACCAAAGAAGGTAGAAGAAGCTTTGTTGGATCCTGATTGGATTTTAGCTATGCAGGAGGAGCTAAACCAATTTGAAAGGAATAAAGTATGGAAGCTGGTACCCAAGCCTAAAGGAAAGAATCCAATTGATACCAAATGGGTATTCAGAAACAAGATTGATGAAAATGGCATAGTGGTCAGGAACAAAGCTATATTGGTTGCTATGGGCTATTGTCAATAAGAAGGAATAGATTTTGATGAAACTTTTGCTCCTGTTGCAAGACTTGAAGCCATCGGAATTTTCTTAGCCTATGCAGCCCATGCCAATTTCAAAGTCTATCAAATGGATGTCAAGAGTGCTTTTCTAAATGGAGATTTGGAGGAGGAAGTCTATGTCAGTCAGCCTCCTGGTTTTGAAGATCCAAATTTCCTAAATCATGTCTACTATCTTTTGAAAGCACTCTATGGACTGAATCAAGCATCTAGAGCCTGGTATGACACTTTATCAAAGTTCCTTTTAGAAAATCACTTCACAAGAGGTACTGTGGATAAAACTTTATTCTTTAGAAATGTTAATGGCTATAGTATACTTGTTCAAATTTATGTAGATAATATTATATTTGGCTCTACAGATGAAAAACTTTGCAAAAAGTTTGCTAAATTGATGCATAGTAAGTATGAAATGAGCATGATGGGAGAACTAACTTACTTTCTTGGTTTAAAAGTTAAGCAAGTTAGTGATGGAATATTCATTAGTCAAACTAAATACATTCATAATCTTTTAAAGAAGTTTGATCTAATGGATTGCACATCTGCAAAAACTCTCATGGCCACTATAACTAAGCTTGAATTAAACACTACTGAAAAGTCTGTGAAAATTTCAAGTTATAGGGGCATGGTTGGCTCACTTATGTACTTAACAGCTAGTAGGCCAGATATAATGTTTGCTACTTGTCTTTGTGCTAGATTTCAGGCTGATCCTAGAGAATCTCACCTAGTGGCTATTAAGAGTATTTTCAGATATCTCAAGCGAACACCAAAACTTGGCATTTGGTACCCTAGAGATTCTGGTTTTGATCTGACTGGTTATTCAGATGCACATTATGCAGGTTGTAAAATAGACAGGAAAAGTACAACTGGAACCTGTCAATTTCTAGGAAACAAGCTTGTGTCCTGGTTCAGTAAAAAGAAAAATTCCGTCTATACTTCTACAGCTGAAGGTGAATATATTGTTGCTGGCAGTTGCTATGCACAAATTTTGTGGATGAAAAACCAATTGTTGGACTATGGTCTACAAGTGGATAGGATTCCTATTTTCTGTAATAACACAACTGCAATTGCCATCACTGAAAATCCAGTACAACATTCAAGAACAAAGCACATAGACATCAAGTACCACTTCATAAGAGAACATGTGATGAATGGTACTGTGGAACTGCATTTTGTTCCAAGTGAAAAGCAGCTTGCAGATATATTTACCAAACTACTTGATGAATCTACCTTTTCAAGGTTGGCAAGTGAATTAGGTATGCTTAATTTCTATTGAATTATTTCAGATATTTTTGGAAGTGGTTATGTAGCTAGAAATTTAATTGATTTTCTGTTTTGGATGAAATTTTGGCTAAGTCAAAATTTACATCCCGACGCAGGATCATTATCCATCGAGTTTGATCATCCGTCGGAATACAATTTGTCAATAAAATTAATTATTTTTCTGGAATATTTTATAACTCGACAGATAACTAATTTATCCTCATCCATCGAATTGTCTCAATCCTAACCGTTAATTCCCTGAACATTATCCGTCGAGTATACTTACAGCTTGTAAGCATGACACGACGGATAAGTGATGGAATTTTTACAGTTTATTTATTTTTAAACAGCTATTTTGGGCAATTTTTATTGGTTACTTTATTTTACTTTATTATTTTTGTCAGTTAATTTCTGAGATAGTATAAAAGCAAATTCACTATTTTCATTTCTTTTATCATTCTCAAGATTCAATTGCTCTAATTTCTTTCTTCTCAAAAGTAAACTCTCTCTGTAAATTCCAAATCTCTAACAATGGCACCTGTAGTGAAAATCATGTCTCAAACCGGTTATATCTATAAGAAAAACAACTTCTCAGCTTTGGTGAACAAGGAGATTCAACAGTCTGGTGACTATCACAAAATAATGGATTTTGTGAAGAACTGCAAACTTAACTATGCCATGCTGGAATCACCCCCCATTTACTGTGAGGTTGTTGAAGAGATATGGACAACTGTAGTGTACAACTCGACAGACAAGACCATCACATTCACTCTGAAAGGTAAGCAGTTTTGCATAAATAGTGATATTGTTAAAGCATGCTTCAAGATTCCTGATAATACTGTAATTGCTCCACACACAGACACTGACATTGTTAATATGCTTAATTCCATGGTCTATGCACTCACTACTTCTAAATTAAGTAAAATTAGGAGGTTAGGTCTTAGGAAAGAATGGAGTTATTTGTGTGATGTAGTAACTAAGGTATTTTCTGGTAAAGTTAGTAACTTTGACTCTATAAACATTTATATGCTTAACATGCTAGTTACTAATAAGTACTTTAATTTCAGTTATTTGGTTTTGTTTGAGTTAGGCTTTAAGTTAGGAGAGATCAATAAGAGAGGTAAAAGTGTCTATTATGCTAGATTCTTTATGATGCTTGCTAACTATCTTATTGAAGATATTGTGATTGAGAACCCAACCAACAAGTTAAATTATTGGGTTCAAGAAAGAAGGATCATTGCAGATTTAAACAGAGCAAACCATCACAAGGAGGTTCCCTTGTACTATTTTCCAGTAATGGAGGGACCTCAGGTAAGTCAGGTAAATTCTACTGTCTCTACTCTTCCAACCTCACAAATTTCTTTGCTTTCTAGTGTAGTTATGGCAACTTTGTCAATGACCCAAAAGTTTCCTACCCAAGCTACCAAACCAACAAAAGTTCCTAAATCCAAAGCTAAGAAAGCCCCCTCTAATTTCTTTCAAAAGAAATCAGTTGTAAAATCCACCAAACCTAAAGAGAGGAGTGTGAAGGTGGGCAAGAAAGGTAAGGGACAGGGTGAAAATCAAAGTAGCCCTAAGGATAAGGTTGGAGAGGTGAGTGTTTCCTAGCCTAGCCACACTGCAGTTTCTCAACAAACTGCAGTGCTTAATAAAGATTTAAGCTCATTACTAGTTGCATCCTCCTAAAAGGATGTGACTATTGAACAAAGCTGTCAGCCAAGAGCACATGCCAAGAGGGTAAGGAACACAAGCTCACCCCCAACTTATACCAGAAAGAAGAAACCAAAAACCCTTGGGGATGCACAGGGATCACAGATTGTGCAAACTGGTGCTAAAGACCCAGTCACTGAACCATCTCAAAGTCAGGTTGATGTGGCTCCAATAAATATGGAGTCACAGCCAAAATCTCTCATAATTGAAACACCTGATACACCAAATTCTCCCACACACTCATTGGATGTTGACATGATAAACATATCACTTCCAAATTCTCCATCTTTAACTCTCTTGGAGAAGCCAAAAATCCAAACAAGTGAGCATCATCTTTTAGATGATTTGTTGGCTCACTTGCCATTTCTTTCTAAGACTGTTAAAACATTTGTGCCAAAATTTTCATCAATCTGCATAGAGTCTACAATAGTCTCTACTCCAAACTCAATTATTTCTTTCATTCCGATGGATATTCATCATCCATAGAGTAGTGATTGTATCCCGATGGATAAGCTTAACAGCAGTTATCCGTCGGATAGTCAAACTGCTAACCCGATGGATATTCCTCATCCGCTGGGTGTCTCTGCACAACTTCAAATTTCTTTAATTCTTACAAGTGCAGAAGACTTAGTAGTAGTGCAATCACTCATAGGACTGAGGGAAGGGAGTGAACTGAGTGAGAGTCTGGGTTGTTCCCAGGAAAAAAGAGAGAAAAAGAGTGAACTAATGCAGTCCATTTCTTCAGGACTGGAAAAAGTGAGTGAGAGGAGTCCCACCTTAGATGGTGAAGGTGAGGGTGTGAGGGTGGGGAGCCCTTGATGCAAAAAGAGAGAGAAAATGAGAGAAATGCAAGTACAGGAGAAATAAGGGTGGAATCTATTGCAAGTGAGTAAATGAATGCCAATGATGCAGACTTAGAGAAACTATCTCAACATAATCAAGCTGTTATAAGTTCATTCTCTTTGGATGCTGAGGCATTTACTAATCCTGTCCCAGTATATCATATTTTGGCTGGCCAGGGCAATGAAAATGTAGATATGATGCTGAACTTGGTGAACACCACTCAGTCAATGCAAAGAGCTAAGGATGCTATTACAGCTATGCCACCTAAAAGTGATGATGATGTTGACTATGGAACAGGTGAATCTGCTGATTTCTATGGAGATGATAGTGCAAGTGAGGAAATCATGAACATAGGGGGAGAAGTATGCATCAGCTCTAGATCTGGCCTTCCCTCATGGGCATTCTCCAAGGATTGTGATCTTCAACATTTTAAGGTCACTCTCATTCATCAAATCCAGGAAATACATAATGTTATTCAATCCATAACAGATAAAGGCACCAAACAGCTTTTACAAGCACATCTTAATTCTCTACATCTGCATCAAATCCAACGCTTCCAATACAATCAGGATATCACTTCTATCAAAACAGAGATCACTCAAGTGAAGAAGGATATAGCTGATAGATTAGATGCAAAACTTCCAGAAGCTACAATGCTTGATATCAAAAGATAATTAAGGAAGAACACTGAACTTTCCACCAAGGTGGATTCTTTGGAGAAAAGAATGATAGCAATGGAAGCCTCTCTAACAGCTATACATCTACATCAGGCACAACAAAGAGACTTGCTTCAAAGGCTAGTGGCAGCACAAACCCCTTCTTCTACTCAACTTGCTAATAACAAAAAGGGGGAGAAAGAAACCTCTTCTAAGGGGGAGAAAGCAAGCTCAATTGTCTTATTCAGTCAAGGGGAATCAAGAAGTGAGGGGGAGCAAAAAGTGCTAAACATATAAGTCAGCAAAGTGATTGTGCCAACAATTGCTTTCACAAAGCCACCAGTGTTGGATAGCATTGATCTAAACCATCTAGCAGCTGACAAGCTTGAGTCAAAATCAAATTCTAAGATGCCTGATGTTACAGCTCTAGAGAAGGAAATAAAAGAAAAATGGAGAAAAATAGATGCAGATATTCAACAAAAGTTTGGGCCAATTCAGAAGCCAGACAAAGTCTTCAATCATCACTCTAAAGTCATGAAAATTTCTGTGAATGACATAACTATGAACTATCTGGAAAGAGGTCAAACTTCCTGCATCAAATCTCCAAAGAAGATCTCATCATGAAGGCCAAAAGGAACTACTCTAAGTTTTTAGACAAGAATTCTATGGATATAGTGTTTGAAACACCTAGGCCAGATGAGAAGAAACTACTGGATAGGTCTATTGCATTCTACAAGGATCCAACTAATTCAGTGCTTAAAAGGAGAATTGCTAAAATTTACAGAAATGGTAAGGAGATTTGTGTGGTGGTTGGACACCCACTATTTGTGGAAGCTAAGAAGGAAGAGAAAGAAAGAAACAGGCTAGAAAAGAAGCAAGCTGCTTTGGATGCTAAGAAGCAAAAGAAAAAGAAAGAACAAGCTGCTATCTTGGCCAAGCTTCAAGCTGTAAAAACCATAACAGAACTTCCTGTACAAACAACTGTAATTACTGAACCTAAGGATCTTAAAATGCAAGAAGAATCACAGCAGAAAAGAAGATTTAGATACAAACTCCATTCCAAGAGGAAAGTGAACTTTAATGATGAGGAATTGGAAGACCAATTTCCCAAAAAGCCTACAACTACAACTCAGACATCAAAACCCTCAGTGGTATTTGAAGAATTCAAAGTGGTTGATCCAACAAGAAATATTCATGGTGAACCAATTGTTCCTAAGGATGAGCCAATAGACTGGGATAGTTTACCAATTCCTGAGCTAAATTTACCCATCTTCAAGATAAAGAAGACAAAGACTAGAGGTAGCAAGAAAGTGAAGCCTGTATCTCTCAGATCCAAAGCTCTAACCAAATCCCAACCCACAGTCAACAAGAGAGATCTCATGTACATTTGTAATATAAAGGAATTTTCAGACTTGAATCTCTACTTGGATGAACTGGAAGAAGTAAGAGGAATTGATGCTTACAAACATCTTCCTGAAAGACTAGTATTTAGATACAAGGGAGGGAAAGAGATGACATGGTCTCTTCACAGGATTCTCCAAGAAAGCCAATCTGTTCTGATTAAAGTCTACTCATCCTTCAAAAAGAACTTTGGATATAATGTGACTGCAAGAAGAATAGTTCTAAAAAGGATTGAGGAACTAAGGAGTACTAGAGCCAAAGATGCACTTCCAAAAACTATATCCATTCCCTTTACAGGAAAAAGAGTGCATCTAAGGCCTTATTAGCTGATGGAATTTATGGATGACAAAGGTGTTAGAAGATTCTTCAGATTGGAGAACCAATTGAGTATCTCTAGTATAACGACCCGTATATTTTATTTATTATTTAAATGTATAATTATGGAATAAATAATTAAATAAAATATTTGTGTATGTGATTACTAGTGTATGGAATTGAAGTGCGTGGTTAATTAATGAATTGTATGATTTTGTGTCATTGTTAAAAGTGGTATTATTGCAGTTTTATTTCCATAAATACTTGGATTGTCTCTAAAATTGTTTTAGACTTTATAATTTCAATGATTATTTTTAGGACTTTATAAAATTGAGAAATCACTGTTTCATTAATTATTTATTTTTAAATGATTTTCTAAGTGTGTTTAATAGTAAAATCCATATTTAATTAGGGAAATCTTCAAAAATTATGAAACTTATATTTTAATAAGTTCGTGTTATTCTGAGAATTTTAAAATTATTTTGAGAATTTTCGGAGTTAGTTTCACCCGCGCGTCGATTCATTTAATTAATAAAAGCGGGTATAAATTGTGTTTTAGAAATTGTTTAAAAATTTCAAAATTTATATTTTTGTGAACTTCGGGATATTTCTAGCATTTTAAGACTGTTTCCGTGATTTTATGAATTTATTTTAAGCACAGCTCGGTTCGTTAATTGTAAAATACAGGTATCAATCGCGTTTCAAAAATTTATCTAAAAATAACGAAATTCATATTTTATTAACTTGGGGATATTTATATAATTTTAAAACTAGTCTGGTAATTTTTGGGTTTTATTTACCCGCACCAAGATTCGCTAAATCGTAAATTTCGGATAGAAACTAGGCTTGCAGGCAGTGAAAAGAATACGTGCATAATTCCTATTAATTCACTGTAAACGTGGTAGTTCCTCCTTGTTGCCGCTGCTACGTGTTGGTTGAAATAATAATAAAAATAAACCCCCCAACTCCCCTGTTAATCTCTTTAACCTCACCTCTCTCAACCTTAATCTCTCTGATTTAATCTTTCTCTGTCAATCTCTCTGCTCTCGTCTCAGTCTCTTTCTTCCCTCTCTCTCTCTCCCTCCTTTTCATTTTTCTCCCTCTCCGCCTGCTGTTCTTGCGGTTTCTGGCCGCCGCCTTCTGGCCGCCGCCTTTATTTCTCCGGTGGGTTCCCATTTGGCTGTATATATATATATATATATATATATATATATATATATATATATATATATGGTTGTGTATATGTGTGTGCAGTGTGAGTGTGTGGGTGTGTCTGTGTGCGTTTCAGTTGTGTTTGTGTGTGTGACGCTGTGCATGTGTGTGTGCACTGTTGTGTGGTGGCGCGTGTTGTGCCCTGTATGTGAGTTTTGCTCGGTTGCCTTGGTTTTGCTATTCTGTTGGACAATCCTTTTATTTATTTAATTATTTAATTGCCTCCTGCAGATAAATTATTTGAGTGAACGTTTGTGAAATAATATATATTTCGTGTGGGGTAATATTTTACTAATCAATGGAATTTATGTAGGATGCCCGGTATTTATGGGAACCCGTAAATTTTGTCGCCGTCGGCGATGAGCTTCGGCGAGCCGACGGTGGACGGTGATGACGTTGTTCTGAGTCTTACAAATTAATAAATAAGATACAAATAATAATAATAATTAATTGATTTAAATCGGTGGTTGAGAATTATGAAATTTGGATTGTGTGATTTGTTGGATTATGATTGGTTTGGACTGAATTGATGGGTTATGATTTAACATCGAGTTGTTCGACGGGTAGGCCGATAAACAAAGGAAGTGCTGCCCGAATTTTCAGAAATTAAATTCAGAAATTCGGAACATACCCTTTAATTATCGGAACGTCGAACGAGTATAAATAAGTATATATATATATTCTGTGTAAAACTTGATTGTACGATGTGATGAACTATTTTGGCAAATCGATAACCCTGATTTCGTAAAATTTCGAGTATACGTATTTTTTGGAAACAAACATCAAACTGATTTCTCGAGAACATGAACCCTGACTGTTGGATGTGTTATTGTATTGTAATAATGTATATAATTACGAGTCGGGTTTGAATATCGTTGGGTAGAATTTGTATCGAGAATATGTCAAGCATACCTAGACGTCTAACGTAGGGTATTTCGGCTCTGTTGGTTCTGGTCGAAGGACTCAGCAATTGATATCGAATTAAGATAATCTAGTGATCAGTCGACAAGTGCCTCGAGGTTCCCAAGCAAAGAACCCTGAGAGTCCTGGATACTGTCTGGAGATAGAATGGTGCGAAGCAGAGATGTCTTCTAGTGAGACAGTCATTTTTCCATGAGAGCCTAAACGTTCAAGTCTATCAAAATCAGTTAGTGATAGTCGTAAAGCTCTGTAAGGCAAGTACCCCTGAACTAATCTTTTAAAATTCAGTATATATGAATAGTTGTTGATTTAAATTATATACTGGAACAAAACGTTTTAAGTTAAGTATTCCCCGGTTTTAAATATGTTTTACTGAATGAGGTTTTGGGGAAAATGTAACTTCTGAAAATGCCTATCTCTAGATTGTGATTAAATTAAAAAGGAATTTTTAGAATGTGTGCTTTAATCCTTTAAACAGAGATAGGTGTAAATGGTTTTGGAAACTGGATAAAAATAAATCAGATATTAGATGGTCAGTTGGCGTAAGAGGTCCGTTATTAGGTAACGGCCCAGCATGGTTGCGTAAGAGGCTAAGTCGGATGCGCGAACTGGTAGGCCTCTTAGTCCAGCATGACAGAGACCTAGCTAGTCTCTGAGTTCCGGAATGAAATTTATGGTGGGATAGACTGATTGCTGTCCCTAGAATTCATCCTCTTTTATATATCTGATAAAGGTTTAATGGTTCCCGAAACAGAACAAATGGTTTATAGTCCCCGTAACGGGACAGGTGATTTATGGGTCCAGCAATGGACAGTGGTTTTGAAAAGGAAATAACATGCTAAAATTTAACTCTGGTATTTTTACACAGCACACTACAAATGATGTGATTTTGCAAAGCATGCTAGTTTTGATATCCAGTTTATACCTATTTTACTTGCTTTTTAACAAGTTATGAATTCTGTTCCTATAACCGTTTTATCATGAATCATTTTGCTTGTTATTCATATAGTAGTACTGCTGAGCAATTGATTGCTCACCCTTGCAGAATGTTTTATATATGTATTGCAGATGCCTAGGAGTTTCTTCCGCGATAGTCAGGGCAGGGTTCCAGTTTCTTCCGTGTCAGGCTCCTCTGAGGTAGTTGTGTTGGACCAAAGATGGTCTATTGAGTTGCTGTATTAAGTTAGTTATGTCAGGATGGTTTGTTGTAAGTCGGTGTTGTAATAGTTGTAACCTAAATCATACTTAAACCTACAAAAGGTCTTGGTAAAGGGGTCGTGGTTATGTATAATTAATGGTTTGGGTTATATTATGTTAATTATTATTGTTATTGGTGACGTCAACTCCTGACCCCGGGGTTGAGGCCGTCACAATTGGTATCAGAGCTACAGGTTTGAGTCCCTGATTTAGGTTATGGGCAGAGTCAAAAGAGTGAAGAAAGGTTCGTAGATAGATGTGAGTCAGCAACTCAAGCAGAGGAGCAAGTCTATGGGTTTAGTCAAGGGTTTTTGAAACGTAACCTTGACGTTTGTTGAGGATTGACCGGAACTGCCCTAGTTTAGAGTATATCTCCTTCGTATATATATTATTAGTAATTTTTGATGGAGATTTCTAGTTTCCCTCTCGAGAATTTGAGTCTGATTGCGAGGATTCAGCGTTGAGCGGGTCCTTGTTGTGTCAGTTGAGAAGACGCTAATGTTATTTCTAAGTATCCCTTTTTCTATGTCAAGGAATGTTATTGGCCCGATTGTGTGACCTTGGTGAGTTCGGATAGCATGATAATAGCCAAGTGTGATAGTGAATGTGGATCAGAACGGGAGGTGGTATCTTTGAACCCATCCATTTCTTTCTTGAAATGTATTTTGTTTCCAGAATAATTGTTTCCTATTCCCTAAGTTGTTTATTTTTCCTGGGAGAAAGTTGTGAGCCCGAAGTAAGCTACTTAGGGTTCTGTTGATCTCATTATAAATCAGGTTCACCCCTTCCTATTTGTGAATTTTCTTTTCAACATTGTTTCTTCTCTCGGAAGTTCTATCGGTTGGTTGGGGGAAAACAATGCATATGAGTTGACCATTTGTCTGTGTGGCAAAAGGGTCTGGTGGGACGCCACTGAGTTATATGTTGTGACTGTGCGGTACTAAGACTGGCCATCTTATGTACTTGTATGGTTGCTCTCAGTCATACCTATATCTTCTTCATTGTTTCTTCTTATTTGATTCCCTTGAGCTGAAAATTTCCTTCGATATTCTGTGATAATGAATTTCTGCGATTTGATGGTCCTCGTTACTGAAAGCAAGTCAGAGTAACTGTCAGGAAGAAGGAAAGCTTTATATCAGGGTGTTACTTAAGGGTAATGGTAACCGTGGGAGTTCAGGATTTAAGAATGGAGATATAGCCTCGAGAAAGGTAACTCAGTGATGGTTAAATCACTTGAGGGTGATAAGAAATCATCCTTAGAGAAATGGTCAGTTGCTGTCGTATTAAGGATCTATGCTATGGTGAGCAGTATTCTAGTTTTCCTGAACTGTTGTCGATTCTGTTGCTATCATTGTTGCTGTGATTTCTAGTGTTGTTAACCTAGATTTCTTTTATAAGTGGACCCCGATATTAAGGACTTGGGTACTGTGATTGGGCAGCATTTTCCTGATATAGGTGCACCGATTAAACGGTGATATCTTCTGTCAAACATTTTGTTATGTTTTGAATAAACTCATTTATATATCTCAGGAAAATGCCACTTAAGAAAGCTACCTAGTCTAAAGAAGATAGTAGTAGTTTTACAGAGGGTCCAACTATAATTAAAATTCTAGATTTGTTACGCCAGCCGTAGCAACAACAGTTACAGTTAAATCTAACAGGTTCAACAATGGTAACTACTGTTGTAGCAGTAACAACAAGGAGTGAACCTAAGTGTTTATTTTAAATCTTTTCAAAATGTTAACCCCTTTGATTTTAAAAGTGAACCTAATCCAGTAACTGCTGGAGTATGATTAAAAGAGATGGAGAGAGCTTTCAGGCTTGTCCAAGTAAGTGATAATTTTAAGACTGATTATGTAATCTACTTCCTAAGGAATGAAGCGAATTATTGGTGGGAGTCAACCAGGGTATTAGAAGGGGAAGGCCCTGTTCCATGGGCTAGGTTTATTGAGTTATTTTTGAAAAAGTATTTTCCTGACTGTGTAAAGAATCAAATGGAGATTGAGTTCCTAGAACTGAAGCAAGGTGACAGAAGTGTAGCTGAGTATGAGACTAAGTTCACAGAGTTGGCTAGGTTTGTACCAAATTATGTGTGCTCTGAAACTCAGAAGGCAAGGAGGTTTCAACGAGGATTGAAGCCTGAAATTCGTAGAGAAGTTGTGACATTGCAACTCAAGACATACTCCTCTATGGTTCAGGCCACCCTGGTAATGGGAAGTAACCAGAAGTTAGCCACTAGAGAAAAAGAAGATAAGAAGCGAAAAATTGATGATATGGAAGAAGCGTCAGGTCAAGAAGGATCCAGTCAGAAGTCTTATAAAAAGGTCAGAAGGAGTAAGAATAAAGAATTTAGAGAGAAAAGTATTTCTTTAAATAGAATTAGTAACACCTCAGCCAGCTCTAATCAGGCCAATTCGGTTAAATCGCCTATATTGGAATGTAAGCAATGCGGTAAAAGACACGGTGAAAGGTGTAAAGCGAATACTGAATGTTTTAGGGTAGTCAAAAGGGACATTATGCGTCAGAATGTAAGGTTGAAAATCTAGGAGTCGTCTGTTATAACTGTGGTAAGGTAGGGCATGTTGCCAAGAATTGTAAAAGTACTTCCCGAGATAGCATTGGAGGTAGTGCATCAAAAGGTTTGACGTCCAGTACAGCCAAGGCTAAGACTTGTAATATGATTAAAAGTTTAACTGCTCAGGACCCTGATAAGGAACCAGGGAAATAATTGATTACCGGAAGAAGCAAACGATAATCTCTACGGAAGCTAATATTGGAATAAGTATTCAAGGACATAAGTAAGAAGATAAGGCGTAACTAGTGCATATAAGGGATATCAAGAAGGAAACTTCAGAATTGTGGGTTGAAAGAATAATGAGATAAGGTGCATTCCGTGTTGTGCATTGAGGTGATTTATAGGAAAGAAGGATGAATGTATGAAGTTACGTGCTGATTATCAGAAGTTAGAAAAGTTGACGAATAGGAATAAGTAACCCTGCATAGAATTGATTATTTATGAAAGGAACGTGTTGGTTCTTGAAGAAAGACCTAAGATCAGACTATTATCAGCTAAAGGTAAGCCTGAGGACATACCAAAGATTTCAATTAGAATGAGTTAGGAGCGATGTAAGTTTTGGTGATAATAGGTGGAGTAACGAGTGTATCAGTTGTCCGTAAGAAATTAAGGAATATAGTGTATCAGGAGTACTTGCATGGTATAATCGTATTTATTGATAACATCCTCGCCCATCCAAGGGCTAAGGAATGCTAAGTTGAAAACCTAAGGAAATGCCGCGGAGGATTGAATAGTAGCAATTGTATATCAAATCTTAAGAGTATGAAGTTTTGGTCAGGAGCCGGCTGTTTGAGTAACTACCAACCAAGCAAGGTCCATTTAGGGACCGATGTCTTGAATAGGAGAGAAGAAATGAATTTGGTTAAGATTCCTGAGGAATTAATAGAAGAATTGGAAAGAGTGGGAGGTGAAATTCGAATACCTAAATTTAAGAAAAAGTGAAGATATGAAATTACCTTCCAGCCTTAATTGATGGAAATGAGTAAAAAGTGTTCAAATGTTTGGAAATTGAATTAAAAGAGAATACCATATTTCATCCGTAAACGAAAGGCCAAAGTGAAAAGACGATTTAGACAATATAGAATATGTTGAGAGTATATATATAATATGATATAAATGTCAATGTTAAAGCGATATGCTTCTAATTTGAATCAAGTCATTGATTAGGAGCCAACGGGCTCTCATCCAAATTTGTTCTGCGTGAACTAATCGATCCAAATCCTAGATCATTAAGAGTGAGTCCTTAGTAATGAATTTATGTCTATGGTGAATATGCGATGAATAAATCCCCAAGTAGAAGAGTTTACCTGGAAGTTAGAGTCAGATATGCTTGACAAATATCCTCACTTGTTTAGTTAAATCAGATTCTGAGGACAGAATCTTTTTAAGGGGGGAAGGATATAACGACCAGTATATTTTATTTATTATTTAAATGTATAATTATAGAATAAATAATTAAATAAAATATTTGTGTGAGTTTAGTCAGTGGGTTGTTACTCTGTCACTATGTGTATGTGATTACTAGTGTATGGAATTGAAGTGCGTGGTTAATTAATGAATTGTATGATTTTGTGTCGTTGTTAAAAGTGGTATTATTGCAGTTTTATTTCCATAAATACTTGGATTGTCTCTAAAATTGTTTTTATGACTTTATAATTTTAATTAAATTATTATTAGGACTTTATAAAATTGAGAAATCAATATTTCATTAATTATTTATTTTTAAATGATTTTCTGAGTGTGTTTAATAGTGAAATCCATATTTAATTAGGGAAATCTTCAAAAATTATGAAACTTATATTTAATAAGTTCGTGTTATGCTGAGAATTTTAAAATTATTTTGGGAATTTTCGGAGTTAGTTTCACCTGCGCGTCGATTCGTTTAATTGATAAAAGCGGGTATAAATTGTGTTTTAGAATTTTTTTTAAAATTTTCAAAATTTATATTTTTGTGAACTTCGGGATATTTCTAGCATTTTAAGACTGTTTCTGTGATTTTCTGAATTTATTTTAAGCACAGCTCGGTTCGTTAATTGTAAAATGCAGGTATCAATCGCGTTTCAAAAATTTATCTAAAAATAACGAAATTCATATTTTATTAACTTGGGGATATTTATATAATTTTAAAACTAGTCTAGTAATTTTTGGGTTTTATTTACCCGCACCAAGATTCGCTAAATCGTAAATTTCGGATAGAAACTAGGCTTGCAGGCAGTGAAATGAATACGTGCATAATTCCTATTAATTCACTGTAAACATGGCAGTTCCTCCTTGTTGCCGCTGCTACGTTGTTATGGATAAAAAACTAATATATATAATTGTTGTATTTAATACTAAGGAACGTGAGCTGCGAAGCTCGATTTGACTGCTCTTGTGTTTCGTGACTCAATCTGCCTTAACAAGATGCCTACGTACCTTGCTGATTGCCAATGATCAAGTCAAAAAACGTAGTTCTGGGTTTGTGGGGTGAGGCCCCTTATATAGATGTGGGAGTCCATGAATTGGACTTGGTATAGGAGACTTTGTGGTCAAGCCTCTGAATTAGGATAGACTTAGGAGTCCTAGGAAGTAGGAAGCTGATTCCTTATCCCATGAGGTTCCTTGGTGACCAATCTACAAGGATTTATATCCCCATTAGGACTTATCTTAATAGCTGTTTTTTTCCCTTATTTATTAATTATGAAATTAATAAATAATCAGGGTTTTTGGGCCTTCTTTGTTCCATTAGGCCTGATCTGGTCCATCAGGCCTGATCGACGTGTTAACCTTTCTGGTCTGAATGTCATACATCTTCTTATTGGGTCTTGTAGCTCAAACTGTAACATTTAATTATGTAATCAGGATTTATTTATCCCTATCATACGTGTTGGCTGAAATAAAAATAAAAATAAACCCCCCAACTCCCCTGTTAATCTCTTTAACCTCACCTCTCTCAACCTTAATCTCTCTGATTTAATCTTTCTCTGTCAATCTCTCTGCTCTCCTCTCAGTCTCTATCTTCCCTCTCTCTCTCTCCCTCCTTTTCATTTTCGTCCCTCTCTGCCTGCTGTTCTTGCGGTTTCTGGCCGCCGCCTTTGTTTCTCCGATGGGTTCCCATTTGGCTGTATATATATATACATATATATATATATGTGGTTGTGTATATGTGTGTGCAGTGTGAGTGTGTGGGTGTGTCTGTGTGCATTTCAGTTATGTTTGTGTGTGTGACGCTGTGCGTGTGTGTGTGCAGTGTTGTGTGGTGGCGCGTGTTGTGCCCTGTATGTGAGTTTTGCTCGGTTGCCTTGGTTTTGCTATTCTGTTGGACAATCCTTTTATTTATTTAATTATTTAATTGCCTCCTGCAGATAAATTATTTGAGTGAACGTTTGTGAAATAATATATATTTCGAGCGGGGTAATATTTTACTAATCGATGGAATTTATATAGGATGCCCGGTATTTATGGGAACCCGTAAATTTTATCACCGTCGGCGATGAGCTTCGGCGAGCCGACGGTGGACGGTGATGACGTTGTTCTGAGTCCTACAAATTAATAAATAAAATACGTATAATAATAATAATTAATTGATTTAAATCGGTGGTTGAGAATTATGAAATTTGGATTGTGTGATTTGTTGGATTATGATTGGTTTGGACTGAATTGATGGGTTGTGATTTGACGTCGAGTTGTTCGACGGGTAGGCCGATAAACAGAGGATGTGCTGCCTGAATTCTTGGAAATTAAATTCAGAAATTTGGGACATACCCTGTAATTATCCGAACGTCAATCGAGTATATATAGTATATATATATATATATATTGTGTGAGAAACTTGATTGTACGATGTGATGAACTATTTTGCCAAATCGATAACCCTGATTTTGTAAAATTTCGAGTATACGTATTTTCTGGAAACAAACATCAAACCGATTTCTCGAGAACATGAACCCTGACTGTTGGATGTGTTATTGTATTGTAATAATGTATATAATTACGAGTCGGGTTTGAATATCATTGGGTAGAATTTGTATCGAGAATATGTCAGGCATACCTAGACGTCTAACGTAGGGTATTTCAGCTCTGTAGGTTCTGGTCGAAGGACTCAGGAATTGATATCGAATTAATATAATCTAGTGATCAAACGGCAAGTGCCTCGAGGTTCCCAAGCAAAGAACCCTGAGAGTCCTGGATACTGTCTGGAGATAGATTGCTACGAAGCAGAGATGTCTTCTAGTGAGACAGTCATTTTTCCATGAGAGCCTAAATGTTCAAGTCTATCAAAATCAGTTAGTGATAGTCGTAAAGCTCTGTAAGGCAAGTACCCCTGAACTAATCTTTTACAGTTCAGTATATATGAATAGTTGTTGCTTTAAATTATATACTGGAACAGAACGTTTTAAGTTACGTATTCCCCGGTTTTAAATATGTTTTACTGAATGAGGTTTTGGGGAAAAAGTAACTTCTGAAAATGCCTATCTGTAGATTGTGATTAAATTAAAAAGGGATTTTTTAAATGTGTGTTGTAATCGTTTAAACAGAGATAGGTGTAAATGGTTTTCGAAACTGGATAAAAATAAATCAGATATTGGATGGTCAGTTGGCGTAAGAGGTCCGTTATTAGGTAACGGCCCAGCATGGTTGCGTTAGAGGCTAAGTCGGATGCGTGCACTGGTAGGCTGCTTAGTCCAGCATGACAGAGACCTAGCTAGTCTCTGAGTTCCGGAACGAAATTTGTGGTTGGATAGACTGATCAGATGTCCCTAGAATTCATCCTCTTTTATATATCTGATAAAGGTTTAATGGTTCCCGAAACAGAACAAATAGTTTATAGTCCCCGTAACGGGACAGGTGATTTATGGGTCCAGCAATGGACAGTGGGTTTGAAAAGGAAATAACATGCTAAAATTTAACTCTGGTATTTTTACACAACACACTACAGATTATGTGATTTTGTAAAGCATTCTAGTTTTGATATCCAGTTTATACCTGTTTTACTTGCTTTTTAACAAGTTATGAATTCTGTTCCTATAACTGTTTTATCATGAATCATTTTTCTTGTTATTCATATAGTGGTACTGTTGAGCAATTGATTGCTCACCCTTGCAGAATGTTTTATATATGTATTGCAGATGCCTAGGAGTTTCTTCCGCGATAGTCAGGGCAGGGTACCAATTTCTTCCGTGTCAGGCTCCTCTGAGGTAGTTGTGTTGGACCAAAGATGGTCTATTGAGTTGCTGTATTAAGTTAGTCGCGTCAGGATGGTTTGTTGTAAGTCGGTGTTGTAATAGTTGTAACCTAAATCATACTTAAACCTGGAAAAGGTCTTGGTAAAGGGGTCGTGGTTATGTATAATTAATGGTTTGAATTATATTATGTTAATTATTATTGTTGGTGACGTCAACTCCTGACCCCGGGGTTGAGGCCGTCACATCTAGCAATGAGACTCTTTTGGAAATGCAGGAAATGCTAAATCTATCAGAAGCTGATGAACTTGAATTCCATAGACAACTTCAGAATCAAATTGAAAAAAAACAGATGGCTTGGGAAGAAATCCAGACAATTAAGAAAATAGATCTATCTGCTCAGACTAAAGGAGCATCTTGATAACAATTATGAGCAATTTATTTGTGTACTTTTCATTGTTCAACTTTCATCAATTTGTAGCACTTATCAATTTTATCTACTATTTTTCAATCTGAATCTTTAGGATGTTTTTTATCATCAAGTTTCTCTTAATTTATGGCTACAATTCCAGTAGACATAAATTGGGGGAGATTGTTAGGAATATGTTGTGTTAGGTCACACACACTGTAGAGGGGGTGAATACAGTGTAAAATACAATCAAATCAAACTTTTAATATTTCAAGTAACAGAAAACAAACTTTATTGAAACAATAAACTCTGTTACAGTATGGAACTGTTACCTCTCAGTGATGAACAAATATCATGAGAGCTGCTAGGGTTACAATGAATAATCTTCTCGAATATGATAACACTTTTAGTGTAAACCCTATGTCTGTGTTCATATACTACACAGTTACAAGATAATCGCTAATTGATATAGAATATAATTCTGCTTCCTAAAATATATCAATCAGATATCTTTTCTTCCAAGTATTCCATTCTTCTAAGAATTCCTTCTTCATGCATATCTCTTCTTATGTTTATCTCAATCTTCTTTCCTTTAATCAGCTACTGTCCTTATCTGAACGTCCTTCAGCACTTAAGTTCTGATATCCATCTTCTGATGATTATCTCCTGATAATATAAGTACTGATATCCTTAAGTCCTGACTTCTAGTAAGTACTGATTTATCCTGTTAAAGTAAGATCTGAAAACTAAACATAAATCATATTAGCCATGACATTATCAAATATATCTAACAATCTCCCCCAACTTGTAAATTAGCATAATATACAAGTTTAACAGATATTTGATGATGTCAAAAACATTAAGTACAAATGCATGAGAATTAGACTAGATAACTACAACTTACAGTCCTTAAAGCTTTACCAATATTTAACTTCTGATAAAAACTTCAGTCTGTATCCATATCAGAATTTAAGCAGTTGTAGATCTTGACTTAGCTTCATCTTCTGATCTCTCTGATGTCAGGAGTTGTTCTGAGATAGTTCTTCAACAAACATCTCTCAGCATATCTAAGTTCATCAATCATTCTCCTTTTAGCATCTTTAAGCTCTGCATTATCTTCACCAATTTGAAAAATTGCAGCCCTGAGATCATTAATCTTTGCTTTTCTTATATCCTGATCCAGTCTGATCAAATAAGCTTTATCAGACTCAAGATTGAATTCCACATCCCTGTAACCTAAAAAGGTAGTTATAATTTTAGTAGTGTTGGTGCTTCATTTCAACTATATCACCCTTGTGATCTCTGTACTTTGGAACATATGTGCTGTCATACTTAACAGAATAAAGCCTTTTTTGTCTCTGAATCTGATCCTTCAAATAGTTTGCAGCACTTCCTGTCAATCTGTCATCCACTTGAAGTAAGAATAGTACATGCTCCAATTCTTCAAAATATTTCAATGGAATGGCATTTTGCCTTATATGATAAACCCTACCATCTGTCATGAAGTACAATAAGATGTTTTCTTTCAAGTAGGTATGGTAAACCATTTGTACAGATTCTAGTTGATTCAATCTCTCAGGAGTTGCTCCAATACCTGGTTCACTCAAGGAAGTTGGATCATTGGTAGTGTTCTGTATTCTTCTTTCATCAGCACTTCCCAATCCAGTTTTATCTCTTGCTTCCTTTCCAGTAACTACTCTTGCTTCAAAACCACTTGCAGCAGTCTTCAAAGGTTGAGTCTGTTTTGCTTTATTGAATCTCGGTAGGAGTGTCTTTGGTCTATCTTCTGATATCAAGTTAACTTGAGTTGTGTCAAAGGTTACTTGCTTCTTTGGAATATCAGAATTTACTGTATCTTGACTCTGAACAACTTGAGCCATATCAGAGGTTGTTTTAAGAACTTTTCTTGAAGTTAGAGCAAGATCATCCTTTTCATTAGTGATTTCTTCATTCTCAGGAGGCACATAAACCTTGATAGGTTCACCAACCTTTTCTTTACCCTTGGATCTTGGATCTATCTGCGGTTGTGATTTAGCCAATGTTGCTTCAGTATTTGTCCTTTCTTTTATCACAATACCTTTGAGTTTTGGAAGTGTCTTTTTAACAGAAGCTTCAGATTTAGATGTGACTTTTTCTGATTTAAGTCTGGCTTCTTCTTCCATTAAACTCTCCAAGTCCATTCCTGGATTTTCCTGAAGAAATAACTGTCTTGACATTTCTTCATCAAGATCTAAAAGTTCATCAGAACTTATCCTTTTACCAGTAGCAGAACTAATTCTTTTCCCAGTATCAGAAATTGTCCTGTGACTTGTGATTTCAGCTTTTTCTTTTGATAAGTGAAACCTCTACCTTGACTATGACCTCTACCCATTCCAGAGCTTCCTTGATCATCCTTTTCATCATCCATTCCTTTCAGTGTCTTGTCAGGCTTGCATTTGGACTTAATTACTTTCTCCCCCTTTTTGGCATCAGCAGGTAGTAGAAGAGAGACAAGCAATTCCACTGAGGCTTGGATTTCAGTAAGTTGAGATTGCTGAGAAGCTTGATTTTTCAGAATATCATCAATCTAAGCTTGTTGTTTCTCCTGAGTCTTCTCAATATAAGCAATCCTGTCAAAGGTAGGTTGGAAGAACCTTTTCTTGTCAAGTTTCTGAACTTCTCTTTGCTTAATGAATTCTTCCTGAATCTTGTGTAGCTCTGCATGAGTAGTTGAATGAAGACCTTGTAGATGTTTAGTACTCAATGCAGTGACTCTAAGCTGTGTTTTGAAATCATCAGAATTTAACATTTCATCAGCTTTTATCAATTGCTCAGCAGGATGCTTTGCAGTTGGAACGCAGGAAACCGAGTTCCATTCCTTAGTCCACTCCTGTCCTGCAGGAGTTTCGCTCCAAGGCACTGGTGCTTCTCTGGTAACAAACTTCTTAACATGTTCAGACTTAAGAATAGTTTGTTGAGGAGCATGTCCTAAAGGACCTGCTTCATCAGCATCTGCATTTGGAGCAGCATCACCAGTATCTCCAACATTTGCAGCATCAGAACTTAAAGAATCAGTATCTTCTGATAAAACAACAGTGTGAGTAGCAATGGAGGCTTCAGCATCCTCTAATTTCTGATCTGGTTCTAAGTTCTGATCAACAGCCATATCCTGATGCTCACCTATATTCTGATCATCAGCATCTAGATGCAGAGAAGGTGTAGTAGATAACTCTGGAGTTTGAACAGCATCAGTAACAGGTGTTGTTGATGGAATAGTTGCTGTTGGAGCTTCTAAGAGAATTACTTTAGGCACAACCAAGTTTTGAACATCAATATCAGCACTTGTGCCTGGATCAACAGGAGATTCAGATTTTTGAACAGGAGACATAGATGGTGTGGTGGCCTTCTCAGTAACAGCTTCCTGAATTGGAGTTGATGGAGAAGTAGGGATTGGAGCAGATTCCTTTTCTTGTGAGATCATAGATTCCTGATCCCCTTCCTTAGCTGCTGCTTCTTCATCATCTGAAACTGGCCTTTTTGCCCTCTGCTTCTTGTATCTCTTTGTAGGTATGGATTCCTTGGGAGTTTCAGGAATAGTCATTCTTCTAAGCCTCTTGAGAAGCCTAGATCCCCCAATTCCAGAATCCTTCTGAGAAGTCACTTTCTCAGCTTCTTTAACAATAGGTTCTGAAGAAGGAACCTATTCCTCAGTATCAGATTCATCTCTCAAAGCAATCCTCCTTCTCTTTTGAGGTGTTTGAGGAATAGTCTTTGTCCCCTTAGGATTGGAAGATGAAGGCTTCACAGTAGGTGCTGAGGATGAGGGTTGAACTGTCTGTGAAGTGGAGAGATAGGAATTAATATATTTCCTGAGGGTTGGTTGAGTAGAATGAGTGGTAGGTGCTGATGGTTGTTGTGATGTTTGGGAGGTTGTTGTTGGTTGGACATCAGAATAAACAGATCTATAAGTATCAGGATCAGTATTTACTAACATCTGTTTTACAGACTGAGGAATCTGTAAAGGTCTAACCACTGATTTCTTAGTGTCAGCATTTATCAGGTCATTAAAGTAACGTTTTGCAACCTTAAAAGGTGAAGTTGAGGAACTGACTAATTGAGGTTCATCAGTACAAAAAGTATATATAAGTTGACAGAATCTTGCAAAGTAGATAACATTCCTATCCTCTGTCATCCTATCCCCAATAAAACCTATTATAGCAGTTGCAAAATCAAAATGAGTTTGGTTTATAATGGCATACCCGATGTGCTGACTCATTATGGGGATGGCATCAAAATTCGAACACTTGTTCCCAAAAGCTTTAGTGATGCAGTCGAAGAAGAAGCTCCATTCCCTTCTGATATGAGCCCGTTTCAACTGCCCAAGCTTTGCCAAACTCTGTTCATACCCCAAACTGGCCATTAACTCCTGAAGAGCTGATTCCTCTGGAATTGAAAAGGTACATCCTTCTGGGAGATGTAGAGCCTTGCGTATTGTACCAGGAGTGACTGCATATGAAGAATCACCCACTTCGAAAACAATACTGGGAGTGCCATGTGTACCACCATTATCAAGTGCCCAGTCCGCCAAAATGTCAGAACTTGTTGGCTCGAAAAGACTGAAGGTTGAGTCAATGCATACCCAATCTCACTGTGTGCAAGAAGATCTTACACAAAATGCAATTCAGATAGAGCTTCAGCATGATCAAGAATTGCAGCATAGTTGTTTGGAACAAATTTAGCTCCATCAATGATTAAATCCTTTGGTGCCATGAGAAAAATTGAGATTTTAGAGTGCCTGTTAGGTGTTTGATAAAATGTCTGTATGAAAAACCAACGTGAGAAGAAGAAAGAGAGTAAAAGCAAGTAGAGAGAAAAAGTATGAAAGGAAATAAAAGATTAAAAAAATCATCTCTCTGTCTTACTTATACTTTTTTTTTTAAAAATGTAACCGTTGGATACCTGTCAGACATGCAGTAATAACGGATAGTTACTGGGCACGAGAAAACAGTAATCATTACTTACCTACTTGCAGTTTTTCAAGGAAAAACCGTTCCACTTATCCAGATATCCCATTAATCAAGGTGAAACAGTTTTAATTCAGAATTGAAACCGTTCCCACTTATTTAATTATTGTTCACTGCAACATCAATATTCTGAAAATAAATCGAGTGAAAATGACCAAGATAATCAGATGAGTAAGTACTGATAAAGGAAAATCAGAACTTAAATTAAAACAGAATTTATATGGTCATCATAATATGAATATGTATCAGGATTTAACAATGCATTAAAATATCTCAGAGACAAGATCTTGAAACAAAAACAAATTTCATTAATATATCAAGAGAATACATTCATGAAATTTAAATTACATCAGAACTTGTACAAGATTTCCCTAAGCTTCTAATCCTAACATCAACAGCCTTTATCCTAGCTCAAGAAGTAGGGCAAGGCTGATGATGAAGAAAAATAGGAAGAAGAAATTAAATCATTTCTTCTTCCTACACTCGACAAACAGAATGGCGAGTCGAATGATTCGCTCTTGCTGGCGGAGAGCTTCCACTTGTGCTTTTCCTATCAATTTTGCAACCTGCAAAATCTGCATCTGAGTAACCTATTAGTTTAAAATCTGATTCTCTAGGATACCACAATCCAAGATCAGCTGTTCCTTTAAGATACTTGAAAATTCTTTTCACAGCTGTTAAGTGAGGTTCTCTTGGATCTGCTTGAAATCTTGCACAAAGACAGGTAGCATACATGATATCAGGTCTACTAGCAGTTAGATAGATTAGAGAGCCAATCATACCTCTGTAATCAGTAATATCTACTGATTTACCAGTATCCTTATCCAGTTTTGTTGTAGTGGCCATGGGAGTGGATGCACTTGAACAATCTTGCATTCCAAATTTCTTCAGCAAGTTTCTGGTGTACTTAGTTTGACAAATAAAAGTGCCTTCTTCATTCTACTTGACTTGAAGGCCCAGAAAATAGCTAAGTTCCCCCATCATACTCATCTGATACCTTGACTGCATCAGTTTGGCAAACTTCTTGTAAAGTCTGTTATTTGTAGACCCAAAAATGATATCATCAACATAAATCTGGACCAGAAGTAAGTCCTTTCCATAGTTGAGGTAGAACAGTGTTTTTCTATTGTTCCTCTGTTGAATCCACTTTCCAGAAGAAACTGAGCTAAAGTCTCATACCATGCTCTAGGAGCTTGCTTAAGTCCATAAAGTGCTTTATCAAGCCTGTAGACATAATCTGGATGTTTGGAATCTACAAAGCCTGGAGGTTGTTCAACATATACTTCCTCCTCCATTCTCCATTGAGAAAAGCACTTTTCACATCCATTTGAAAGACAGTAAACTTTTGTGAGCAGCATAAGCCAAAAATATCCTTATGGCTTCTAACCTAGCAACTGGTGCAAATGTTTCATCATAATCAATTCCCTCCTGTTGAGAATATCCTTTTACAACCAGCCATTGCCTTATTCCTTGTAATTATGCCATCACTGTCAGTTTTGTTTCCGAATACCCACTTTGTACCAACAACAGATCTATTATTTGGTCTTGGCACTAGGGTCCAGACTTTGTTTCTTTCAAATTCATTTCACTCTTCCTGCATTGATTGCACCCAATCAGCATCTTGAAGAGCTTCTTCCACTTTCTTTGGCTCAGTCTGAGAGAGAAAAGAATTGTAAAGATATTCGTTTGAAGTACCTGTTCTAGTTCTGACACCTGCATCAGGATTTCCAATTATCAAATCAGGTGTATGTGATTTTAGTCCACTTCCTTGCAGATGGAAGGTTTTCTCTAGAACTGGATGCTCCCCCATGATCCATGATGTCTTCAATTTCATTTTCTGATGCTCCCCCTGAAACTATGCTCTCTGAGTTGGATTCTTCAGAATTTAGATTTTCAGCACTATCAGAACTTGGCTTATCAGAACTTGACGAATCAGAACTTGAAAAGCCAGATGTATGTTCTGATGCTTCTTGAGATGTGGTAAGATCTTGAGTATGCTCCCCCTGCATAGGTGCATCTTCTTTTGGCGTAGTCACCACATTTTCAATAACATCAGAGTTTAATCCATCAGAGTTTATAGTATCAGGACTTAGACTATCAGGATTTTCAGTATCAGAATTTGAGTCTTTATTTTCAAATCTCAGCTGATCATGGTCAATAAAATCTTCAAGACCAGTAATCTTCTTGTCATCAAAAGAGACATTGATAGATTCCATGATCACTCTTGTTCTCAAATTATAGACTCTGAAGGCTTTTGTGGAAAGTGGATATCCAACAAAGATTCCTTCATCAGCTTTTAGATCAAACTTGGATAGCTGTTCAGGATGAGTCTTGAGAACAAAACACTTGCATCCAAATACATATAAGTATTTCAGATTTGGCTTCTTTTTCTTCACCATCTCATATGGTTTTTCCATGCTTGTTAATAAGTGTTGCATTTTGAGTAAAACAAGCAGTCTGCACAGCTTCAGCCCAAAAATAGGTTGAAAGCTTTGCTTCTTCAAGCATTGTTCGTGCAGCTTCAATGAGAGTTCTATTCTTCCTTTCAACAACTCCATTTTGCTGTGGATGATCAATCAAGATAGATGCAGTTTCACTTTTTGTGTGCAAGAAATACACCCATGTGTATCTAGTGAACTCATCCACTATGACCAATGCATATTTCTTCTTTGCAATAGACATGACATTCACTGGACCAAATAGATCAACATGTAGATGATAAGGCTCAAGAATTGATGATTCAGTCTTGCTCTTGAATGAAGATTTTCTTTGTTTGGCCTTCTGACAAGAATCACAAAGGCCATCAGGAGCAAATACTGACTTTGGTAGTCCTCTCACAGATCTTTCTTGACCAGCTCATTTATATTGTTGAAATTTAAATGAGAGAGTTTCTTGTGCCTAATTCCAGCTTTCTTTAATTGATGCTCTACTCATCAGACAGATTGCAGAACCATCAGTATTTGTTGAAAACTTAGCTTCATAATGTTACCAAACCTGTATCCTTTCAGAACAACTTTGCCTTTGGATTACTCACAACTTCGCAGTGTTCTTCAAAGAAATCAACATGATAACCGTTGTCACAGATTTGACTTATAACTCAGCAAATTGTGTTTAAGTCCTGAGACCAGAGCTACTTCTTTAATGATGACATTCCCAAGATTGATATTCCATATCCCAATGTTTTTCCAATATTGCCATCTCCATAAGAAACATTTGGGCCACTTTCTCCACAAAGTCTGATAGCAGGGCTTTATTTCCAGTCATATGTCCTGAACATCCACTGTCCAGAACTAGAATATTTTTCCTGTTGCCCTGCAATCACAAAGACCACTAATGATTAGTTTTAAGGACCCAACTTGCTTGGATCCTTTGGCCTTATCAAGTTTGTTAACATTTGCAGCGGATTTAGCATCAGAGTTTATGTTAACATTTTTCTTATCAGACTTACAATATCAGACTTTGAATCAGAATTTACACTAGAAGGAACAATGGAAGACTTTCTTCAAAGAAGGTTTTATTTGATAATAATCATAGTACAAACTATGATATTCCTTACAAGTATAAATGGAATGCCATAAACTGCCACAATGAAAACAAGGATTTTGTGGTTTGTATCTAACAGACTGACTCTTAACTCCTGATTTTGAAGGTAAGGAGTTAATGTTCTTATTCTTCCTGCAAAAAGAAGCCAGATGGTTAGAACTTCCACTAGTTATGACATGTTTTCCTAGGAGCATCAGGAACAGGTTTATAATCATTGCTTTTATTCACACCTTCCTTTCCATTCCTATTTTTCCTAGGTGATTTTACCTTGTTTGCATTCTTAACATCTTTCAGCTTATGCTTAAGCTGCTTCTTAATCATTAAGCCTATGTTTACTTCAGCTGTCTTTTCCTGTTTTAGTTTGTCAGAAGTTAATTCCACTTTAACTTCTGATTTCTCATTATCAGACTTTACAGTTACAAACTTAACAGGTTTTAACTTTGGCTTTTGCTTAACAACAGGCTTAATTTCTACAGTTCCTTTATCATTCTTATCCTCTCCATAACCTAAGCCCTCTTTCCAATTTTCACTACTTAGCAAATTTTGAGTTGTTCTGCCAGAGTTAGTCCAAGTCCTGATAATCTCTCTTTCCTTTTCTAACTCAGTTTTTAGAGATTCATTCATTTTTAGCACTTCATCCCTAACATAAAAAGCATCATCTCTATCCTTCTGAGTTTGATGGAACATTACTAACTCTTTTTCTAAAAAATCATTTCTTTCTTAAAGGCAAGATTTTAGAAGTTAATCTTTCACATGTTAAAGTTTGATCTCTATAACTAACAAACATGGTTTTAAGATATCTTCTCAACTCATTAATATCATCAGTATGAAAAGCATAAGTAGTCTGAGGTACCTTTGTTTCAGCAGCTTCAGAACTGCTCTCAGCACTTTCTTTATCAGCATTTGCCATCAAAGCATAGTTCTCCTCACTTTCAGAGTCTGAGGTGTCTGTCCAGCTTTTCTTCTTTGTGACAAGAGCCTTGCCTTTGTCACCCTTCACTTTCTTACAATCAGGAGATATGTGGCCTTTCTCACCACAGTTATAGCAATTGACATTGGTATAATCTCCTCTGTCAGACTTTCCTTCTCTGCCCTCAGATCTTCTGAAATTTTCTTATCAGAACTTGTGCCTTTCCTGGAAAACTTCTTTCCCTTCCTGAACTTTATGTATGTAATCTTTGTGATCCCATTCACCATAAGAGCACACAGCTTCATCATCTCCTCATCAACATCAGTCTCAGGCAAGCTTTCAGAATCTGAGTCATCATCACTTTCAGAACTTGATGACTCAGTATCAGACTTTGTGAAAAGAGCTTTACCCTTGTCTTTCCTTAAGGTAGCTGCCTTGGGGGATTCTTCTTCAGCCTTAAGAGCAACTGTCCTTGACTTTCCTCCTTTCCTCTTGCTTCTTTGTTCCATCTCAAGTTCATGAGTCTTGAGCATTCCATAAATTTCATCAAGAGTTGTTTCATCAAGATTGTAGCTGTCTCTTATTGTTGTTGCCTTCAAATCCCAGCATTCAGGAAGAGCTAACAGGAATTTAAGGTTTGAATCTTCAAGATCATACTCCTTATCAACCAATGACAAATCAGTCAATGACAAATCTATCATATAAATCAGTCAATGACTCATTAGACTTTGAGTCAAAGTGTTCATACTCTTGAGTGAGTATTGTTTTCCTGTTCTTCTTAATTGTATCAGTTCCCTGACACCTTATTTCCAGAGCATCCCATATCTCCTTAGCAGTCTTGCAGTTAATTACCCTGTTTGACATTACATTATCAATGGCACTATGCAGTAAGTGTCGTACCTTAGCATCCTTAGCAATTGATGATATATCTTCAGCAGTATAATCACTCTTCTCCTTTGGTACAGTCTTTGCTGCTTCACCTACAAATGCAACAGTGAGCTTGGTTGGTTTGTGAGGCCCTTCCTTGATTCTATCAAGATATTCTGGATCTGTTTCTTCCAGGAATATGGTCATCCTCACCTTCCATATGGGATATTCAGATGGTCTCAGTATGGGAACTCTGATGGTCTCATACCGACTCTGAATTTGTGTCTTTGGTGGTTCTTCAGTTTTGGTAGGCTTAGTTGGAGTTTCTGTGTCAGACATGATTGTGTTTGGATCTTTAACTGTATGTGCGTTAACAGATATGCTCTAATACAACTTGTTAGGTCACACACACTGTAGAGGGGGTGAATACAGTATAAAATACAATCAAATCGAACTTTTAATATTTCAAGTAACAGAAAACAAACTTTATTGAAACAATAAACTCTGTTACAGTATGGAACTGTTACCTCTCAGTGATGAACACATATCACGAGAGCTGCTAGGGTTACAATGAATAATCTTCTCGAATATGATATCCCTTTTTTTGTGTAAACCCTATGTCTGTGTTTATATAACTACATAGTTACAAGATAATCGCTAATTGATATGGAATATAATTCTGCTTTCCTAAATATATCAATCAGATATCTTTTCTTCCAAGTATTCTATTCTTCATAGAATTCCTTCTTCATCCATATCTCTTCTTATGTTTATCTCGATCTTCTTTCCTTTAATCAGCTACTGTTCTTATCTGAACGTCCTTCAGCACTTAAGTTCTGATATCCATCTTCTGATGATTATCTCCTGATAATATAAGTACTGATATCCTTAAGTCCTGACTTCCAGTAAGTACTGATTTATCCTGTTAAAGTAAGATCTGAAAACTAAACATAAATCATATAAACCATGACATTTTCAAATATATCTAACAATATAGATCTTGACATCCGTAGGGTTGAATCATTCATAAATTTTTTGAACACTAGTTAGAAGTACTAGTCAAACTACTAGTTGACTATTAAAAAACCAAACCAAATATTTTATTGGTTTATAAATTTTTTTCCATATCACTAAATATATAAATCTTGACATCCGTACGGTTGGATAATTCATTAATATTTTACAAAAACACAACATCAATATGGGACCAAACACTGGTTAGAAGTACTAGTCAAACTACTGTTTGACTGTTAACAAAGAAGAACCAAGTATATTTATTTTTTTCTAAGAATTTCGCCGTATCACTTAAATATATATATACTCTTGAAATCCGTAGGGTTGGATCATTCATTAATATTTTTAAAAAATCGAAAAAATCAATATGAGATTAAATACTAGTTAAATTTATTGATCAAACTACTAGTTGACTATTAAAAAACAAACCAAATATATAGATCTTGACATCCGTACGGTAGGATCATTCATTAATATTTTTAAAAAAATCGCAACATCAATATGGGACCAACACTAGTTAGAAGTATTGGTTCAACTACTGGTTGACTATTGAAAAATCAAATCAAATACATTTATTTTTTTCTAAAAATACTATTACATCGCTGAATATATATATATATATATATATTGATATCCGTACGGTTAGAACATTTATAAATATTTTGTAATTTATGTAAGTTTTTTTTAATCCGATGTACGAATATAAAGTTTATCATATTTAATTATTAACTATTTTTACAAAATTATATTTAGGGGTTGAAATCCTAACCCTAAAATGTTTCTACCATTTAGAATGAATATTGAATGGTCGAACCGTATAGATGTTAAAATGGCTAAGAAAAACTATTATATGCAAAATTTTAAAACATTTAAACATTAGAGCGTACCAATTTTATCAAATAAAGTATAATTAGAATAGTGAGCTATCAAAAATAAATTTTTAAATTTAGAATATTAACTAATTATACAATAATAATAGTAATATTTTAATATTTATAATTAATGGACACTCCTATAAAATGTAAAAAAAATAATAATAATAACAATAATATTTTACTGGACACTCCTAAATTCGACCGATTGCAGTTGTATTTAGAGCCACCTCAGCGATCCTTGTGAAACATATCTAACGAATAAAATTTAACCAAATATAACTACAATCCAACGGTCCCCGTGAGCCACGTCTGGTTCTAGAACTGGTACAAATAGTTGTACTACTTTTTAACTAGCCCCCATCAATCCTAGACTAACAGTAGTAGTATATCACTACCACTAAACACTAGTACCAGTAGTTTTCTTCTCCAAATCTTGTGTTATACTCAGTCCTCAACCCACATACAACATGAATATTGATTCTCTTTAAATCAACAATGCTGCTGCGTTCATCTTCTTCTTCTTCTGATCCCCTCGCCGCCGATGCACAAGATCCCACCCCCTCCTCCTCTCTCTCTCTCTCTCTCTCTCTCTCTCTCTCCTCTCTCTCTCTCTCTCTCTCTCTCTCTCTCTCTCTCTCTCTCTCTCTCTTCTCTCTCTCTCTCTCTCTCCTCTCTCTCTCTCTCTCTCTCCGCCGCCGCCAAACATATTCCCTCTCCGCCGCACAAGATCCCACCTTCCCTCCTCCTCTCTCTTTTTTCGGCCCCCTCTCTCTCTCTCACTCACCCCCTCCCCCTAGGTAACGATTTGTTACCAAAAAATTCTATTTTTTAAGTTTAATTCGAATTTGGATTTTTACTTTAGGTTATTTGTTCATGTATTTGAGTGATGAATCATTAGATCGTTGAATAAGGAGTGCGTACAAAGTATTTCGTGATTATGGTTAGTTTTTGAGATCGCCGGAAAAGCTCCTGGCCCGAATCGGTTAATTTTGTTAAACACGAGATTGCTTGGTCAGTTTTGAGTGTGTTAATCTGAAAATCGGACTGAAAATTGTGTTTTTGGATCATCGGAGTTTCAAGAATATGACGGATCTGGGCAAACTCACCTGATTCGGGAAATTTTCCCATTTCCGGCGAGTTTTTTTTTAAATCTTAATTTCATTATTTCAACCGCATGCAGTTGAAATTAAAATTCCTATTTTTGATCATTTTCGGTCGAATTTAGTTTTTTGGGCGGCTATTTAAATTTTTTCGAAAAAATTTAATTATTTGGGCGGGTGATTTGAATTTTATCTGAAAAATTAAATTTGACCGGAAGCGGTTGTATTTAGATGGTTTTATTTAGTCGGTCGTATTTAGTACCAAATACAACCGGTTTACTAAATATGACTCGAGCGAATACAACCGGTCCAAACACCGGTCGTGTTTAGATAAATACAACCGAAAACGGTCGAATTTAGCTAAATACAACCGATTTTAAACCGGTTGTATTTAGCCTTTTTTGTTGTGAATTACATATGTGAACTGACTTCCGTTCAGTAAAGTATGATCATGATCACTCGTGTACAAAACGTTTTCCTGCATAGACTAATGAGTAAGTACTTGATCAGTCATACATAAATTAACTTAACAGCATCAACTAATCAGTTAAGTACTTGTTCAATCGTTCTTTTGTGTTAAATCAATATTTTTTTCAAATTCAAAGCTTAGTAGTTTAAACTTAGGTTAAATTAAAAGTAAATTAGACATAAATATAATCAAAATATAGTTACCTGATCTTTAGAGATATGAAACTGAAATATGGCTCCCGTATTTCTAGCATTGTATTAAGATATTTTTTTCCTAATTCAATTCAGACTTCTTGTAAAAAGAAAATGCATTATATTGTGCAAACTTATTTAGCCATGAAAGTTTAGGACATAAATGGGAAATCACAATTTAGATTAAGAATAAGAAAAATTCTAAGAAAGCAAAAAATTATTTCGAAATGTCACTTGTTTGGGCTTAAACCCCTCTATCACCAGCTGCACATGAGCTTTCATTTATTTATATATAACTTTTAGGAAGTCATGATAATCTGCAGCACAAACCAACTCAAAGAAATATATTGGGGATGGTTTGCAACTACATATTATCGGCAGATGAGATTCAGAGCTTAACGAACCGAGCCACTCCTCAATAAAAACCAGGGTTGTAAAGTATATGTAACGTAATATTTAACTGAGAAAATATTACTCAACTTGAAATAAAAATAGATAAATAATATTAATATTAACTGTGAAGCACAAGAACTCATAAGATGAAGACTGGATAAATACAAAAAATCAATATATGGAATTAATGCACTAAGTTTGTAATAAGGTCATGAAAAGAAGTTCATTAATATGTTCAAGCCTCCGTGAAGAATAAATGTCAAAGGATTTTAAATGGTAAAAGAATGTATTTTAGTGAATGAAGCAATGAATGACCAATAGACATTATCAGCTCAGAATTATAAAGAGGTTGAGTGAACCAGAACAGTGCACTAAGAGTCATCACATCAGAAAATATAACTTAATCATTCAGAAAAAATTAAGTTGATACAGAAAAGATTGAATCAAGACTTGGAAAGATTGAGCCTATATGTAGAACCTATAAAAAGTTCTAAGTGTGAATTTCTTCAATTCTTGGCGCAAGTGGAATTATTTATACCAAGGAAAGACACTATTTTCCTTGTTGAGAATTGGCTAAGTCGAAGATGTAACGTCCCTAAATCTGGGGTCAGGATTGGGTGTCACTTTACAATCTTTACATAATATAAACCTGTATATTAAAATAATATACAGATGACCCCTCAATTCTGGATCGTTTATAGGTTATGGTTTGAAACAAGAACCTAACCTTCTAAAAATTATTTCAACTAATTACAATTTCATTACCTCTTTACTAATTTCCTTGTCTTATTCACTCTAACATCTCCAACTTCTCGCAACTAGGATTTCTCCAATCTCGTTGTCTACTCACCACTATTCACTTTAATCCTCATTTGAAACTGAAAAAAATAAGAATTCACAAAGCAAGAGTGAGCCAAAAATGCCCAGAAAGTGTCATAACTGATATCCAAGTATCAATATCTAAAGAAATTCCGGACACAATTTTTAAATAGTTTATAAGCAATTTGTTAGGTAATGAATCACACACAGAGGGGGGGCTGAATGTGTTTTTTCTGATTTTAGGCTTTTCTTGAAAGATAATGGTTGAACAAAGTAAATTAAATCTTGTATAGAAAAGTGTTCATACAGAAATTAAACTTGCACAAAATAAAGAACACAGATCTTCAAAACTCACTTAATTTTTGTATTAAAAATTAAGTTGTTTTGCTATAAAATTTCTAAGCTCTTCGAAGTTATAGTGCTCAGCTTCTTCTCGAGAGTGTTACAAGAATTTTGATCTAAATTGTGACAACTAACTAGAGGACCAGTGTTAACTTTATAGCTCAATTAACTGCTGGTTTACACAGTGAATAATAAACATGCTATTAACTTTTCTAAACTGTCACTTGTCATTTCTATTAATAGAAAAGCAAATTTTCCATTTCTGGCTTAGCATATCTTCAGCATCCCGTGTTTACTTTAATCTTCTTCTACAGTTAATCTTTGCCATTGATTTTGCACACACTTCAAGCTGGTTTTTATAGACTTGTCAATCCAGCTGTTGGATTGTTTGTTGAATGTTTATCTTGGATATTAAACTGACCTGCAATTCTGTAGTTTGAATTATTAGAACACTTGATATCTCGATAAGTACAAAGGCTTATCGAGATCTTTAGTACTCCATAATGAGTTTGGCTTGTAGAGGTCTTCAGCTCATCGAGTTATCTAGTCTTCATAACTTCACTTGACTTGTAGATATCCCTGAGTTCTCGAATGGATATAGACTTGTCGATAACTCTGAGTTCTCCATTATTTATTTATTTAATTATTTAAATAATATTTTATTAAATAATTAAATAATTGGATAATGTGGGGCCCACAAGTGGAGCCCACATGTGGGGCCCACTTCTCCATTATTTATTTATTTAATTATTTAAATAATTATTTATTAAATAATTAAATAATTGGATAATGTGGGGCCCACATGTGGGGCCCACTTCTCATTTATTTATTTATTTAATTATTTAAATAATTATTTATTAAATAATTAAATAATTGGATAATGTGGGGCCCACATGTGGGGCCCACAAGTGGAGCCCACATGTGGGGCCGACAAGTGGAGCCCACATGTGTGGCCCACATGTGGGGCCCACAAGTGGAGCCACATGTGGGCCCACTTCTCCATTATTTATTTATTTAATTATTTAAATAATTATTTATTAAATAACTAAATAATTGGATAATGTGGGGCCCACATGTGGGGCCCACAAGTGGAGCCCACATGTGGACCCACTTCTCCATTATTTATTTATTTAATTATTTAAATAATTATTTATTATATAATTAAATAATTGGATAATATGGGGCCCACATGTGGGGCCCACTTCTCATTTATTTATTTATTTAAATAACTATTTATTAAATAATTAAATAATTGGATAACGTGGGGCCCACTTCTCCATTATTTATTTATTTAATTATTTAAATAATTATTTATTAAATAATTAAATAATTGGATAATGTGGGGCCCACATGTGGGGCCCACTTCTCATTTATTTATTTATTTAATTATTTAAATAATTATTTATTAAATAATTAAATAATTGGATAATGTGGGGCCCAAATGTGGGGCCCACAAGTGGAGCCCACATGTGTGGCCCACATGTGGGGCCCACAAGTGGAGCCACATGTGGGCCCACTTCTCCATTATTTAGTTATTTAATTATTTAAATAATTATTTATTAAATAATTAAATAATTGGCTAATGTGGGGCCCACATGTGGGGCCCACAAGTGGAGCCCACATGTGGGGCCCACAAGTGAAGCCCACATGTGGGCCCACTTCTCCATTATTTATTTATTTAATTATTTAAATAATAATTTATTAAATAATTAAATAATTGGATAATGTGGGGCCCACATGTGGGGCCCACATGTGGGGCCCACTTCTCATTTATTTATTTATTTAATTATTTAAATAACTATTTATTAAATAATTAAATAATTGGATAACGTGGGGCCCACTTCTCCATTATTTATTTATTTAAATAATTATTTATTAAATAATTAAATAATTGGATAATGTGGGGCACACATGTGTGGCCCACATGTGGAGCCCACAAGTAGGGCCCACTTCTCCATTATTTATTTATTTAATTATTAATTATTTAATTATTTAAATAATTATTTATTAAATAATTAAATAATTGGATAATGTGGGACCTACATGTTGGGCCCACAAGTGGAGCCCACTTCTTTATTATTTATTTATTTAATTATTATTTATTTAATTATTTAAATAATTATTTATTAAATAATTAAATAATTGTTTAATATGGGCCCACATGTGGGGCCCACAAGTGGAGCCCACATGTGGGGCCCAAAAGGGGAGGCCACATGTGGGGCCCACTTCTCCATTATTTATTTATTTAATTATTTTATTTAATTATTTAAATAATTATTTATTAAATAATTAAATAATTGGATAATGTGGGGCCTACATGTGGGGCCCACAAGTGGAGCCCACTTCTTTATTATTTATTTATTTAATTATTATTTATGTAATTATTTAAATAATTATTTATTAAATAATTAAATAATTGTTTAATATGGGGCCCACATGTGAGGCCCACTTCTCCATTATTTATTTATTTAATTATTATTTATTTAATTATTTAAATAATTATTTATTAAAAAATTAAATAATTGGATAATGTGGGGCTTAAATGTGGGGCCCACAAGTGGAGCCCACTTCATTATTATTTATTTAATTATTTAAATAATTATTTATTAAATAATTAAATAATTGTTTAATATGGGGCCCACATGTGGGGCCCACTTCTCCATTATTTATTTATTTAATTATTATTTATTTAATTTTTAATTAATTAATTATTAAATAATTAAATAATTAATTATTTAATGACGTGGCGGTGCACACGTGGCAGGGTTGAGCAAATGTAACAGTAGCGTTGCAACAGAAAAGTTAACGTAACGCTTTGCTGACGTGGCAGTGCCACGTGGCAGTGTGGGCCCATATGTGGGGTCCACCTGTTAGTGTGGGACCCACTTTCTGGAATAAGTTTTAGTGGGGCCCACATGTGGGTCCCACTTTTGCTGACGTGTACACTGGTGGGGCCCAAAAAAATAATAAATAAATTAAATATTATTATAATGATAAAGCAAAGCGTTAAGTCATGTCAGCACTATTGTAACATTAGCTTTCTACTACAACACCAGCCCTCTAACGTAACAGTAACTTTACATGTAAAGTAACGCTATTTCGTTAGTGTTATAATAGGTCAAAAAAGTCTATCTAATGTAACACAAAACAGGCATTACATTAGAAAAGTGTCTTATTTGCCCATCTATGGCGTAGTGCTTATCCGTTGAGTAGATATATAGCTCATCCATCGAGTAGATATATAGCTCATCTGTCGAGTAGATATTGCTCATCCGTCGAGTAGATGTTGTTCGTCCATCGAGTAGATATAGCTCATCCGTCGAGTAGATATTGCTTATCCGTCGGTACTCTCTGGAGTTTGAATGACTTCTCGATAAGTCATTCTGGAGTTCTCGAATGACTTCTCAATAACATTAAATCTGTGACTTGTAGAGATCTTGACTTAGAACATTTTTCTCCAAACAGATTTATTCAACTCCTAGCTTCTTCAAAATTCTTCTGAGGCATGATCTTCTTGATCTTCTTCCAGATAGAATCCTTAGGCTTAATACTGTTTTAGGAAAAAGATTTCAGTCTGCTCCTTTGCAATTTTACAGACTTTAAGTGTTACAAGTACATAATATAAATTTAGATAACAATACAACATACTTAGGGTTGATCCCAAGCTTAACTAATTACTAAAAATAACTGTTCATTAATCTTCTACTCAGATCATAGATGCTAATGACATTTTTAGCTCCAGTACTATTTGACATCATCTATTATATATTACAATCTCCCCCAACTTGTTCATTATGAAATTATACACAAGTTCTGATTGATGATGTCAAAACTTTATCTAAATGTAGAAACCAATCTTCCCATCTGATCTTCTTTTATGAGTTGCATTTAGATTTACTCTTCATTTTCCCCCTATCAAGAAAAGAATATTATTATATGGCAACATCCATTAGCTGTTTTGGCATTTAGATGTATTCTCCCCCTTTTTGTCATTATCTTCAAGAAGAAAGATCCAGCTAGATGCACATTGTTTAAGCTTTTGTCAATGTCCATTTAGAACACTATCAGCAGCTTCAAGCTTTAGTGAAGTATGTAGTGATGAGTTCATCAAGTAGAATAGAATAGGAAATTCCTAAGCTCTCTGCTCTTTTGAATAAGTAGTCTCACTACTTCTCAGTGCACTAGTCTCATGACTTTTAAGAGTAAGAGTAACCTCACAAGGATTGCTAAATCCAGACACTCATCTACCTCTCCTTTTGCCAGGAAGGATCCTGCCTCTATTATTTTATGTTATTCTCTCAATCTTTTCTCACATTATCACAGGAAAGGCTCAATTGTTGAGTTTTACTTACAGAAATAAGAAGTGGCTGAGAAGAGTTGTCTATGATCATATGATTAGGGGAAATCCATATAGGTCTAATCATACTCATTTTATCAGAAGAGTGAGTACATAAACACCTGTGACTAGGATCACAGTTTGACTCAGAGATTGCTCTATGGTTTTGACAGTGTGTTGTCCTCCACTTATAGTGAGAACCTCAATTGAATTGGAGGGGATTTGACTGGGTTACTGTCATGTGTACCAGCCTCAAGCACATGTATGTCTTGCAACATACTGACACTTGAATGTGCTAAGCTTGCCTCCCCTATGACAGGATCATGGGCAATTGTACTTCTAGCTTTGGCTGCTGAGGCAGCTTCTGCTAGCGTTGTGAGGGGAGTTGTTCCTTCTTGAGGAACCTCCAATTGAATTGGAGAAGATTTAGACAGCTCCCCCTCAAGGGTACTACCCTCAAACCTATCAGTCTGTTAAGACTGTTTTGCACATGAAAGTGCATTAGTGATATTCATGAAAAATCGATAAGTTTCCATGTTTGTGATACCAGTTCCTTTTTCTCAAACAACAAAAACAACTGAAGAACATTTTGGGGATTTTGTCCTTTTGTAAAACAGGCTCCTTTTGAGAGTTACCCGAGTGGGATTGTGTTTGAGTTTGTGTTTGTGTTGCTGTGCCTGGGTATATTGCATTTTGGTTTTGAAATGTTTTAGATGCAATTTTAGCACTAATACCTGTGAATTGATTATTTGAATTCCCTGTTGATGTCTTGTATTAGACCTGTAATGCATTGAACAGAAGTATATTTTTGGAGTTTCATTAGACAAATACATTCTAAGATATTTTAGTTGCAAGCATTATTGCAAAGAAGACAAAATTCAATATAGATATAAGCATATTGTAATTATTACACAAACAAGAGATTACTAGAAAAGAATCAAAACTTTCATTAATAATGGAAACACAGTACATTAAGACATAGATTTTAACAAGGAAAACCTAATCCTAATTATTCTAGTTCCTGCTCCTTCTCTCGTCCTCTATCCTCCTTGCCCGACGCTCGTAAGCTCTGGACATGTAGTTTGCAAGATAAATGATTCTCTCCTACAGCTCCAGAGCAGCAATTCGCTGCAGCTCCAGAGCAGCAAGTCTCTCCTGCTCGAGAGAGACTTCCATATCAAAGAAAATAATACCGAGTTGATCATCCCATGAGAGTTCATCAAAGATCTCTCGTGGAAGATCAAAAGGGCTGCATACGATCCCCTTGATGCGGATTTGAAGTCCAAAAGGGTCATAATAGACCTTATTGTCAGTCAAGTTATGAGCTGGAAGATAAACACCGTGGTTGAGTGTGTGAAAAATAGGGGCAACCATTGGAGCGAAATGAACAATAGGTGAGTTTTGAGGCTAAAATAGTTCATGAGAAAGAGAGTGGTGATGAATGATAAAGAGGGAAGCATTTTTAATTTATAGAGGGAGTAAAGATAGAAACCAATAGACTCTTGAGTTTCCCGGATAATAGGAATAATAAACACATATGCATATTTGACAGTTAGAAATGACTAGTTACTATTCCCCATGCAAGTACTCAAGAATATTAGTTTACTTTAGAGAGTGATTATTCCCAATGCAAATAAGCAAGTACTCCCTACACAAAAAGTAACTCCTCATATCAGCATTCAGTCAAATAAATTAACCACTATCAGCATACCGAAAATAACACAAATAATGTACTAGTCTACTAACATTAGACTAACCTATTTCCCCATAAACAAGAAATCACATAAGCATGTAAATATGTCAATAACTCAGATAAATTAGAGATAAAGTATGTCGACAGTATTTTTATGAACAGAATTTATGAATTAAATTTGTTCAGTTTTTCATACTTTTTGCTTCTTTTGATTTGTTATTTATTAACTTCATATACTGAGGATATGAAGTAATAAATATTCAGTTTACTTAGAATTTTGAAAAATTCCAAGTTCAAAACTAATCGAGAAGTCTGGGTATTTATAGTGAAAGTAGATGACTTGTCAAGAACTCAAAAATAGACATTTGGAGTTGTATATCAAGAAGTCATTTTGAGAAATGAAGTACATATCGAGAAGTCATTTTAAATCACTCTTATAGAGAACTCAAACTTGACTTATCGAAATGTCAAATAAATACCCAATTTTTCCCCAAAAATGGACTGAACTAAATCTAACTTTTACTTGAATAAATTCAAAATAAAATTAGAATGCATTTTCCAAAAGTATTTTACCAAAATAATTTATCAATTTAAATTATCTCAGTTCTGAGTTATTGATAAGTTAAAGTTTGTACTTATAGAGAACTCTGTGAATGAATACTACTAGAGAACTCTACAAGGACTTATCGATAAGTCATTTTGAACCTATCAAGAAGTCACTCGAGAAGTCAGTAAGTTGACTTATCGAAGACTCACTCGAGAAGTCCTAAAATGACTTGTCGAAAAGTCAATTTAAACTTATCGAGAACTCAGTTCTCTAGATACTTTTGGTTATTGTAATTCTGTCTTGAGTTAATTTTACATATTAAGGGTGTAAATTAACAACTAAGCAGTTTACTCAGAATTTGAAAAATTCCAAGTTAATTGAATTTGAAAAACAAATGTGCAGAGATTTCTGAAATATTTATAATTCATATTTCATTTAATTTTCAATTTAATCAAATTAACTTTAATTTACTGGAGATTAATCTGCTGCAAAACATTAGCTGAGTTCTTGCCTTAGGATGAAGAATTGAGCATTCCAATTTCACTTACAAGTCTAGTGAAAGTTGCTTCATCCAAAGGTTTAGTAAAAATGTCAGCTAGTTGTTTTTTTGTTGGTACAAAAATGAGCTCAATGGTACCATTAGTAGCATGTTCTTTAATAAAATGGTACCTCACATCAATGTGCTTTGTCTTAGAATGATTAACTGGATTAGCTACTATAAATATAGCACTAGTATTATCACACATGATAGGAACTTTGTGTAACACTAGGCCATAATCCATTAGCTGATTTCTAATCCAAAGCACTGGAGCACAACAACTTCCTACAACTATGTATTCACCTTCATCTGTAGAAGTTGATACAGATTGTTGTTTTTTGCTGTACCAGGATACAAGTCTTTATCCAAGAAATTTACAGCTTCCACTGGTACTCTTTCTGTCAACCCTGCATCCAGCAAAATTTGCATATGTGTATTCAACAGCTTCAAAACCAGTTCCCTTAGGATACCATAATCACAAGTTTGGAGTTTTCTTCAAATATCTGAAAATCCTCTTTACAGCCATCAAATGTGATTCTTTTGGATTGGCTTGAAATCTTGCACATAGACATGTTGCAAACATGATGCCTGGTTTGCTTGCTGTTAAGTAAAGCAATGATCCAATCATCCCTCTGTAGCTCGAGATATCTACACTATAGCCCTTTTTATCTTCATCCATCTTTGATGCAATAGACATAGGTGTAGATGTAGGTGAACAATCAACCATTCCAAACCTTTTCAAAAGATCCTTGACATATTTGTTTGGCTGATGAAGATACCATCACTTCTTTGGTTGACTTGAAGTCCAAGGAAGTAACTTAGTTCCCCCATCATACTCATTTCATATTCACTTTGTATAAGCTTGGAAAATCTTTGGCACAACTTTTCATTAGTAGAACCAAAGATGATATCATCTACATAGATCTGAATTAGGATCATATCTTCACCATGTTTCTTGTAGAAGAGAGTCTTGTCTATGGTTCCTCTAGTAAAACCATGCTTCGATAGGAAAACTGATAGTGTGTCATACCAAGCTCTTGGTGCCTGTTTTAGCCCATATAGAGCCTTGAGTAACTTATACACAAATTTAGGAAATTTTGGATCCTCAAAGCCAGGAGGCTGTTACACATAAACTTCTTCTTCTAGCTCACCATTCAGAAAGGCACTTTTGACATCCATTTGATACACTTTAAAATTTGAATATGCAACAAATGCTAGAAAAATGTTTATAGCTTCAAGTCTTGCAACATGAGCAAAAGTTTCATCATAATCAATCCCTTCTTCTTGTGAGTAGACTTTTGCAACCAACCTTGCTTTGTTTCTGGTAACTATACCATTTTCATCCATTTTGTTCCTGAACACCCATTTTGTTCCAATAATGCTTTTATTCTTTGGTGCAGGAACTAACTTCCAGACTTTGCTTCTTTCAAACTGATTCAGCTCTTCCTGCATGGCAGATATCCAGTCAGGATCCGGCAGAGCTTCATCAATTTTCTTAGGCTCTACTTGAGACAGAAAAGATGCATGTAGGCACTCATTAGCAGTTGCACTTCTAGTCCTCACACCAACAGTAGGATCACCAATAATTGCTTCTCTAGTGTGACTTCTATCCCACTTCCTAGTGTGAGTTTGTTGACTTGTGCCTTCATCATTTTCTCCATTATTGGTATGACTGGTAGATCCTTCTTCTCTTTCTCCCCTTGAGTTTGTGCTATCAAGTTCAGGTGTTTTATATGAGCTTCCATTACCATGATTTTCCTGTTTAGTAGACACTTCATTCATTATTTATTGTGCATTAACTTCATCTTCTCCATCAGAATCACTATCAATGTTGAGGTTTTCAAATGCAAGGGCTTCAGCTTTATTATCATCAAGGCATTCCAAGCCTGGACACTTGTCATCATCAAAGGTCACATCTGTGCTTTCCATAATCTTATTTTGATCAATCACATAGACTTTGTAGGCTGTTCTTTCCAGTGAATATCCCAGAAAAATTGCTTCAAAGACCTGTGAGTCAAATTTTCCCACATATTCAGAATTGTCTTTCAAAATGTAACACTTGCTTCCAAACACATGAAGATGCTTCACAGTAGGCTTTCTCTTGGACATGATTGAGTAGGGTGACTTGCCATGTGCCTTGTTAATGAGATATATGTTCTGAGTATAACATGCAGTGTTGACAGCCTCTTCCCAGAAACTTGTTGGCAACTTAGCATCTTGCAGCATTGTTCTAGTAGCTTCAACCAATATTTTGTTCTTTCTTTCAACTACTCCATTTTGTTGAGGTGTCCTGGCAGCTGAGAATTCTTGAACAATACCTTTGCCTTTACAGAATTCACTTAATGTAGCATTTCTGAATTCTGTTCCACTGTCACTTCTCAGTCTTTTCACACAATTGTAATCTTCAGCCTGCTTTTCTATCTTCTTGATGTGCTCAATTATGATATGTGGAGTTTCATCTTTCGAGTACATGAACTTTACCCAAGTGTATCTTGAGAAATCATCCACCATCACAAGTGCATATTTGTTCCTTGAAATTGATAAGACATTTACTGGCCCAAACAAGTCCATGTGAATAAGTTGCAAAGGTACACTAATAGAATTCACAGTTTTTGACTTGTGACTAGATTTTTTCATCTTTCCTTTCTGACAAGCTTCACAGACTTCAACTTGAGCAAACTCCAGCTTGGGCATGTCTCTCACTAACTCTTTTTTGACTAAGTTGTTAATTGCCTTGAAATTCAAGTGAGACAGCTTCTTATGCCATAGCTTGCTTTGTTCTTCTGATGCCTTGGTGTAGAAGTAGCAAATACCATCCTTATTTGTTGAGTCCAAGTCTACAACAAACAAGCTTCCTTTCCTTTCTCCTTTCAGAGCAATTTCACCAGTTTTCTTGCTGATAAAGGTGCATTTTTCTTTGTTGAATAAAAATTCAAAGCCTTTGTCTGTAAATTGGCTAACACTGAGAAGATTCACCTCAAGACCATATACTAGTGCTATATCATCAATGATAACATTTTCAGCAATAATCTTGCCATATCCCATTGTGAATCCTTTGATGTTGTCTCCAAAGGCCACCAATGGGCCAGCTTTCTCCTCAAACTGTGATAGCAGGGCCTTATCACCTGTCATATGTCTGGAACATCCATTGTCAATGATCCATATGACTTTCTTCACTTTGCCCTGCACACAATGAGATTCAGGCGTGTTTAGTAACCCAAGCAGTGTTGGGTACTTTCTTCTTGTTAACTGATTTAGCTTAAGTAGAGTGATTTGTTTCAGATAAAATAGAGTTCAATGATTGTTGTGCATTTTCCCTTTCTGATGTAGACTCAATTTGTGTTTCTTTTAGGTCTACTCTTAGTTTGTGACAACTCTTTATTACTTTCAAGTTACAAGGGATGTAATCAAACTTATCACAGAATGAGTAGGGATTATCTAAATCTGCTTCATTGTATTTGCAAGTTCCTTTAGTTGGCTTACTAACACCCTTTTTACAAAGATGAGTTAGATGATTTGTAGAATTACATATTCCACACTTTTTTCCAGGAATATCTACAACATAGGCCAGATTATTGCTTTTATTTTTCCCCTATTCTTCCACTACTAGAAAAAGTAGAATATGCATCGCCTCTTTTACATCAGTTGCTTATTTTACCGATGTAAAAAGTATTTTAGACATCAGTTTTGAGCAAGCGATGTATTTTGTGCTTATAAACATCAGTTTATTAGAAGAACCGATGTTAAATGTTTGTTAAAAAAAATCAGCAGCGCGCCTTCCCCATTCCCCCTAGCCAAAATTTCATTCCCTCTTAAATTTCCCCCGTTCTGCCTTAGATTATTTTCAACTCTTCCCCCTCTTTTAACTTTATCCTCAAATATACATTTAAAAAAACACAAAATCAAAAATCAAAGCTATCAAAACTATCAAAACACTCTCTTTGACGGAAGAACATCTCTCTCTCTCTCTCTCCCCATCACTCTTACTTCCCCTCTCCACCAATCTTTCTGAACTCTCAACGTAGAAGCCTAAATTCAAAACCTAACTTTCCAAATTGAAACCAAGAACTCATAATTAAGATCCCTAATTCGAATTATATCTTTCAATTACATGAACCTTAACTCTTGTTTCCAATAAATCATTCGGTTTGTGTTAACTAGGTGCAGATGAAGTTCCAATCGGCCTATCTATGTTGTTATTTATCCTTATTCCACTCGAATTAGTAAGTGGTTTTGAAATTTCAATTTTTAGCTTTTTAACAGATTTGTTGTTGTTTTGAGTTATATATATAACTTATTGTGTCTTTTTTTTTACACTTTTGTTCTAGTTTTTTTGTTGTGTTTTTGTTTTTTATTGGATGTGAATTACAAAGAACTAATAGTGCTCATGGTGATTACTGTGAAGAAAGCCCATTGCCTGTTATCTGGGATGCGTTACCTTCAATTATGGTCGTCGGAGGACAGGGTACTCCTCTTTTCTCCTTGTTTTTTGGCTCTGTCCATAACATTATCGTTATATTCAAGACGAATCTGTGAGCTATGATAAGTCAGGTTTTTCGGTTAATGCTGAAGATGTTGTGCCATATGATATCAAATCAGTTTGGTGACTGCTTCTCATATTTAACTGCAGAAAATCCATCTATTATGGGGAGATGATGACAAGATTTTTAACTCCGAAATTGCTGAAAGCATCAAGCAGTAAGTTCTCATTACCTCTACCAGCATATTTAAACAGTGTTTACTTTGGAGTTTGGACTCTCCTTTATTCTAGTTAATTTTCTTGATAATCATATTTTTTAACATTTTTACAGCAGAGCCATGCTACTAACATTACTTTTCCGTAATAAGAGGCAGGACACCTTGTTCAAAATGATCAGGGTGCAGAGTATAACAATCGCGTCAAGAAAATACTTTCTTCCTTGCACAAAGGTTAAGATATTGGAATGATCAATGACTCCACTTTCATTAAACATCTGTTAGTGATATTATTTTGATTTTGTTTGTGCTTAAGTTGTTGTTGTGTGATGTTCTATTGTATAGACTCAACCTGCTTTCAGAAATTATTTGCAATTTATTTACATCTTATTTGTTGATGGGTAAAATTTTTTAATTTCTGATATTATTTTTAATTTTTTTGTTACTGTATTTATCTTGTACTTTGCCCAAGAAAAACTATTTATGTTTATATTTTTAGGCTATTTAGCGGAAGCATAAAGTTGATAATGTTTAGTGTTATTTACGAAAGAAGTTTATTCTTACCCTTTACCCCCTCTATTATTTGCAAATGTTTTTTGTTTTTTAATTCTAAATTTTGATCAAACATTGTAGTACTCTTTACCTCTCCTATGATATATATCATTTAAGTATGTTAATTGGTTATTGGGACTTTGGAAGGGCATTAAAATGATCATCTTGGTTGCGTAAGCTCTCAAGAGCAGAAGGTTTACTTCTTAGGCAGGTGTAAATGCTAACTATCACTATGAACAATTTTTGCACAATACTGCAAATGATAAAGCCTATAGACAACCATGGACTGGTGTAGTTCGCCAAGCCCCGAAATTTCTGTAATTTGTATATAATCAACCACTGCCAGTAATATTATAGACTATGGTATTACTAATTATAAGTGGATCGATAAAGTGAAAGAGAGAATAAACCAAAGCTAGAAGACAAACTTGACAAGTCTGGAGTATCTTGTCTAATGCAATTTTTGTTGAAGCTGCCATGTCAAATTTTTAGATATGTATCTACATGCTTCGTTTGTGTTTGATTAGAAAAATTATTATTCCAATAAATTAAATTTATATGAATTGGATCGAAAGTTACAGTGATTAAATTGTTTGATTGATATAATTTTGATTCAACAGCAAAACTTATTGCTCGTATTGTAACTCGGTAAATAAATTGTTCAATGATCTTGGAATCACTTACAAGACCGTTGAGTTGGATGTCGAAAGTTAGTTTTCTTTACTGCGTACATCCTGTTATTTGTAGTTGTAGTTTTGTATTGTTGTACCCGCTTTTCAATGATCTTGTTGATAACCCCTTACATCCTGTTAAGTTGATTGGACGGTGTTTGGCAATAATGTTATGTATTAATACGAAATGATATTAATGTCAACTTGATGGATGAATGTTGACATGGTTAATAGTATCAGGTTGGAGTAATATTTGTTAGTATCAGGTTCTTAGACAAAAGCAATATAGTTTAACCTGTTGGTGGTGTTAAGGATAAGGTGCATATTCTGCCTGTTTCTGTCTACTTATTAACCTTTTATGGTTGCCCGTGATAGACGCTCGTCTTAGAGAATAGAGTTAAAATTTCTAAATGCCTAAACTGATCTCTTCTTATCGCATTTTTACAATGCCTTCATTATGGAATTGGGCAAGTTTGATATAAGTTAATATTGTTGTCTATCCGACCAGTTCAATTATTCTTTATCTATTATTGTTTCTTTCATTTAATACCAGGTTTTTTGCTTGAGTCTAGATAATTGAATCCCAAGATTGGCCTGAGATTACGAAGTATGCTGTATAGGTTTGTGCCCAAGCCTATAGATAGGAGGAGCTCATCTAGGATTTGTACAAGAGCTGGAAGAATCCAAACATGGGAGGGACTAAAGTACACGGTGGCACGATAAGGCACGCACACATCAATACATCTGATAGAAATAAGAGTCTCGTTATTCTTTCTTCAGGATAGTAAAGATATAAATTACTTTGGTTGTTAATTTTTAAAATAGATGTCGGATTGATATTGTTGTATCTTTGAAAATTATAAATTCCTGGTTTTTTGTCATTGTAAGACTTTATCATCTTGATTTGGTAATGATAACTGAGTTTTGCAACTAAAAATTATATTAATTTTAAAATGTGCATTAATAAAACAAGTACATACATCATTGCAGTACAAAATAATGTCTATCAAAGCTTAATACATCAGTTTTAGTTGAACATTTACATCAGTCGCATCAAACAAAACTGATGTTAAATACTACAACAAAAAAAACTTAAAACAAAAAACAGATGTTATAAAGTTTTTAGACATCGGTTTATGACCAATAGATATCAGTTTAAAGTAAAGAACCGATGTAAAAAGTTACTCTTATATCGGTTTTAATTTAAAACCGTTGTTACTGGTATTAGTAACATCAGTTTAATAGGTAAATTGAAATATTATGCTTAACTCACATATGTTTAAATTGATAAATCTGTCATTATATGATAATATATGAAGATTAGATGTGCATGAGAAATTCAACATTTTTAAAAACTGATGTTATAGTATTCTTTAACCTCATTTTAAAACCGATGTTAAATGGGGGGCCTTGAACATCACCCACGAAGACATCAGATTTTTTTGTTCATAGACATCGTTTTTTAGCCGATGTTTATTGTAATAACCCCAATTTTTGAGAAATTTTGAAACCCTTATGAATAGTGTTTTTGCTGAACGAGAAAACTTTTCATGCCACGCTATGTAGGGGTTCTGTTATTGATCTTATGGGATATTATTAGTACTCTATGTGGTATATAAGTGTATGTAAAGATCGTCAGAATCCAATTCCGAACACTTTGATTTTTCCCGGAAATCCACAAGATACGGAGAGAATTGAGTATAAGGTAACAGGATAAAAAGGATTTAAATTAAAGGATTATAATAGAGGATCATAAAAAGGAATATAATGTATTGAGAAAGGTTAAGGGAACCTAAGTAATAAGATCCCGGGTATGATCCTCAAACGATAAACAAGAACGAAAGATAAGCGAACCGTAAAACAAATAAGTGACCAAGAGACAAGCTTGTACAAGAAGCCAGGGATTGTGACATCATCAAACCACAAGGTGTGGACAAGTGGGAGCATAATGACATGTGCAAGGTGACACAAGCATGACATAGAAGGGAAGGAAGTGTGGTTGAATTATAACCACACAAAATCAAGGTTAATTAAGTCATTAACCAAAAACAACACAAAAATCAACCAACCAAGCAAATCATTTCATTTTCATCAAACAAAACACAAAAATATCTTCTTCCCAAGCTAGCTCTCGGCCCATTTCTTAAAATTTGAAGATCCAAGCTCCACCACTTACTATTTAGCAAGGTAATTATCTAAGCTTCCCCATGGATAGTTACATACTTCCTATAAGTTTAAGCTTCTAATTCCAAGCCAATCTTTTTCTATAAATCAAGGAAGAAGATGGTGAATAGTAACCTTCAAGAAATAACTTTAGTTTTCTTGAATTTTTATGAAAGATTAAGGTTATACAAGCAAGGATCAAGGTTCTTTTAGGCATTCAAAGCTCTTGGGTTGTGTTAGGAAGCTTCAAGGAGGTATAAACAACTTTCACCTTTAACTTATAGTTTGAACTTTGAGTTTTGATGAGTTTATGGATGGATTAATGTATATATAGAAATATCCATGTATGTATAGCAAGATCCATGTATGATAGATGGTTTGGTTGGATTTGTGGTGATTTTGGATATGAATCTTGGTTAATGGTTAATGAATCTTAAGTTATGGTTAGTAGATCATGTTTGTGGTTGAATAAGTTGGAAAACCTTGAGATTATGGACTGACTTTGCCTTGATATAAGTTGTGTTTGAGGTATTGATGATGGTTGGGTGGTTTGTAGTGAATTGGTAAAGAATTGGAGTGGTATAAATATTGGTAATCGCGTAAACATAGCCGTCGTAACGTCCGATTTTCTTTAGACTGTTTTGTGCATAACATTAGGACCCGAGAACCCCCTGCTAGATTGTGACCACTGCCATGTTTAGATAGCTCATGTTACGAGCTTCGTTTTGATATGTAGTTCGTTCGATTCCGATTTACGGTTTAGGAGAAACGACCGTTTCAAGTAACGGCGTTTCGCGAACGAAACTTTTTCCCTCGCCTTACTTTGAAATGTAGGTTAAAGACCAAAAAGGGTTAATTAATGCATGAAACATTTATGGTAAGTGTTTTAGGCAGTTGGTAAGTCACTCGCGAAGGAATCGCCTTAAAACTCGTAAAGGTTAAATTATTAAAAATGGTGGAGCCGAGGGTACCCGGGTGACTTAAGCGAATTAGTGAGCGCAAAACAAGCGTTAGAGTCTAAGTTAGTTAAAGTATAGATTTACAAGTGACTTTGGTTTAATTCCAACTTACTTGTTGTTTATAGGTTACCAGACTCGTCCCGAGCCATTCGTAACCCCAGTCGCTCAGGCAAGTTTTCTACCCGTTATACTGTTGTTGTGATGAATATATGTATATGCATTATCTTGCGATAGATGCATGTTGGTTAATTAGCAAATTTTTGCGATATATTGTAGCATGTGATATGGTATATATGCATGCCTGTTTTATATTCTTGAAATATATATCTGTTGGTTATTTGATAATACCTATGCTAGAGGATAGTTGTATCTTGCATATACCCTTAGTATAGGGACCCAAAGGTGAAAATATTTTCTAAAACCGGGAGTCGAGGATCCCGAGTAGATTTTATATGGATATGGATATATATATATATATATTTATATATATATATGGTTATAGTTTTCCAAACTATTAATCGAATAAGGTTTATTCGATAACTTTAAACTTCATTTTATTATTGAATATTATTTCGAATATTATTCGAGGGCTTATGACTCTTTTATTTATTTATCTGAATATTATTTGAATATTCATTCGAGGGCTTATGACTCTTTTATTTATTTATCTGAATATTATTTGAATATTCATTCGAGGGCTTATGACTCTTTTATATATTATTATTGAATATTATTTGAATATTCATTCGAAGGCTTATGACTCTTTTATATTATTTATGAATATTATTTGAATATTCATTTGAGGATCTATGACTCCGATTATGTGCTGTAATATATTCTTTATTTTATTAAAGAATAAGGTGTAAATAATCAAACTTATTTTCGGTTATTCAAATAAAGATAATACTTTTATATAAGTATATCTTTGGTTATTTAATATTCGTTTTAAGTATAAGTTTTAAAACTTCTACTTCAATTATTTTTATAAAGATTATTCTTTATGGGAATATTAATTAAAATAATAATATTCAGTCATTTTCTAAAATATTCTGGGGACTGATTTACTTCATTAAATCAGCCTTACTCCAAACACTCTTTAAAGTGTTTTCGAGTCTTCAAAATGATTTTTAAAAGTCAGAGCGGATCCCAAAACTCATTTTTATATTTAAGATCTTCCTTTTAAGGGGATTTAAATACTCGCTCAAAACCTGGGGAATCCGGCTCTGTGGTGTATTTTATATTCGCAACAAGGTTGCAGATTTGGTAAATGAATTGATTACTTGCCCAACGTTCGGGAAGTAAGCCCCTCTCATTGAGTCGGCATAAGCGACAGGCCGGGGTACGGTCTATTATTGTGTAAGTGGCTCAGTGGGAGTCCATCAAATGCATAAGTGGCTGAGTGGCAGTCCAGCATAGGTCTTAATTATGACCAGGGTGATGACCAGTGGGGAATTCGTCCATCTACTAGTAGAAAAGGTTACTTATTGGTATCTTTGCCTGATCAGCAAGATATCGGGTTTATGCCAAAATTCTTTTCCTTTCCAAAATTCATTGGATGTTTCGAACTCTGTTCATACTTCACATAACAGAGGTTCCAGGAAATGTTTTCGGGATATATATATATGTGGATATATATATATCGGGACTAAATAAAGTATCTCGTAACTTTATTTCATTCAATAATATTTCAAAGATTGAATCTATTCAAATCTTGTCTTGTAGTCTCATCTATGTGATGAACTTTTGAAACTGATTATAACTTGAACGGTGGTAGTTCAAGTAGTATTGGGAAAGATATAAGTATATTGGGGTATTTGGTAACCTCATCTTTTAAACTTATATCTAATTAATAATTGTCTTATGAATGACAAAGATTTTCAGAAAAACGTTGAGACAAGGTTAGATATATGAGATCACCTTGCAACGATATTTTTTTTATACAGTTATACACTGGGACTTTGTGTATATTATGCATGGAAGAGGACTTCCAATATTTTGAAAAGTATATATGTAAATATACTGAATATTTTGCGACTTCATCGCATTAAGATATCAAACTTGGTTCATTTCTTTTGACCAAGACTTTCATGAGTATTATGAGTAGGCTCATATACTATTAATCATTATACATATTATTTTGGTGGGCTTGCTGCTCACCCTTGCTTTATTTCTTCATCACACAACAACAGTTAGGAAAGATGGCCAGACTCCAGCAGACCCAGCGCAAGCGCGTGGGAAGCGTCCCGCGTCTTCCCGTTGATGTTGTAGTTGCTATAGCTGCAGAGGTAGATCTATTATAGATCAGACCATCTACTTTTGAGAATCAATTATGTATAATTATAACTTGTGGCAGATAATGGCAATTAACTGTAAATTTATCAAGTAATCATTTTGGGTTGTAATAACTTTTAAATTGTGGATTCAAAGACTTGTACTTATTTAAATTTCATCTCTGAGACTATAACGGGTTGTGGTGTGTGTTAGTGTGGGGTCACAGCATAAGGTTATTTATTATTAATTAAGTGAAGTGATATTGTGGAAAGAAAGACCGTGACGACCCGGATCCCCGACCCCGGATCTGGGGGTGTTACAGAAATGGTATCAGAGCTAAGCGTTATAAACCTCAGAGATGATGGGACGTTAAGATAATAAGTTCACAAAGATAATAAGAACTCTTGCCAAGTTCATAGTCGGGCTACCTAACGTAGCACTGACAGTTAAAACCCTTATGGGAACCCTTATAAATATCGTGATAGGAGCGTAGTTCGTTATCGTATATGGTAGCGGGACTCCGAACCCTGAGGTTGAGGAGCAACATCGCGATGATATTTTATTACTAATTGGAGATCGGATTGTGGATCCGATAGAGTGTCCTAATGCAGGACCGGATGATGTTGATATTGAGGATTTAGCGGTTGAGGATGTTGTCCTAGAAGGGATAGTTGTTGAGGAGGATCCCATGGAGGATCCTGACAGGATTGGATAAAGGACCACTGATGAATTGATGACCATGGTTTGGTCGACTACCAGAGGTAGGATTGGCCGGTCACTACCGGAGGTTCCTTCAAGTTGTAAAGATAGTAGCCCCTTTAACGCGGCTTACTCGTAAGACTGAGAAGTTCGAATGGACAGAGAAATGCGAGAACAGCTTTCAAGAACTGAAGCAGAGGTTGGTGATGGCCCTTATGCTGGCGTTGCCGGATGGAAAAAGAGATTTTGTGAAGTATAGTGACGCTTCGCACAAGGGCTTAGGGTGTGTGCTTATGCAGCACGGTAAGGTAATCGCGTACATGTCAAGACAATTAAGGTAATATGAAATTCGATATCCCCGCTCATGAGCTTAGGCTCGTGGCAATAGTTTTACCCTAAAGATTGGAGGCACTACTTGTATGGAGAGAAGTGCAAGATTTACACAAACCATAGGAGCTCTAGTACATTTTTGCGTAGAAAGAGCTCAACATACGCCAGAGGAGGCGGTTAGAGCTAATCAAGGATTACGATTATGAGATTCTTTATCATTCGGGGGAAAGCCAATGTGGTGGCTGATGCCCTTAGTAAAAAGGAGAGACTCAAGATGATAATGTCTTTTGGGGAGTTTATAAGAGATTTTGAGAAAATGGAAATAGAAGTGAAGGTAACCGGAGTCGGTACCGAAAAGCTGTTTGAGATTGCAATACAGCCCGAATTATTGGAAAAGAAAATATTGTGCCAGTAAAAGTGATGAATGAAGGCAGAGAGCCAACAAATAGATATGAGATTAATACCGAGAAAGATGATAAAGGAATAATGAGGCATTCCTATAGAAATTGGGTTCCAAATGTTCAAGAGCCTAAAGATGAAATCTTAGATGAAAGCTAGTTTGAGGAATAAGATTTAGAGCAAACCCTGAACGTGATAATCAGGGAGGTCGCAATTAAGATATAAAGAACCCGGAAAATAATAAAGTGGAAAATGAAGATTTTAAATTAAAAGATGACTCCAAGTATGGGGAGTAGGAAGAAACATTTAGACTGAGGAAACAAAAGTCGAGCGAGATAAGGAGACCCAAGACGGTACTCCTATACGGAAATTCATGGACCTGTCTTAAAAGAACTTAGACTATTATCCCCAACCACCACCTTGAGGAAACAATGCGGTAGGAAATTCTTCATGACCTTTAAGTCGTTAAGCTCTCAGAGTTCCAAGGAACAGGTTGACCCAGTCGAGGCAATAGCCTGGCTAAAGGAAATAGAGGAATCAGTTGAGATTCTAAATGATTGACGAATCACAAAAGACTATTTTTATCACTTACCCTCCTAAGAGAGAGGCCACCTGCTGGTGAAAGACCAAGAAAGGCACGGAGCCAGAGGATAGAATAAACTGATTTAAGTTCAGTCAATTGTTTTCGGGAAAGTAATTCCCAAGGTTATGGAGATAGTGTAAAAACTTTGGAGCTAGAACAAAAGTGGATGAGTATGATGAATTATGAATCTAAGTTATAAAAGTTATCAAGATTCATTCTGAGGACACGAATCCAGAATGACGGGATGTTTGAAATCAATGCTTATGTTGTGTTGGTTCATGAAATAATGATAAGAGAAAGGAAAATAAAAGGAAATTGAAGTGGAAAAGAATATAACAGCAATAGAGTTTGAGGAACGATAAGGGAGTTGGGTATGAGGAAACCCTAAGAACTCGTAGTAATAGAAATAGAAAAGTATGTGATCGTCAGGATAAGGGTGATTCACCATGAGTTAAATTGATGGTTGAAGGCATAAGAGTTTTGTATATTTTATCCCCTTTAAGTTGGGAGGATTTGAGGAAAACTTGAGATAGTTCGAAGGTTAAATATGAGACGCGGATAGACTGAGGAGACAAGGAAGTAAGAAATTAGGAAAATTGGATGAAGGAAGTAACCTTCAAGAATGTGAAGTGTAAGACCGGTGGCTTGATACCCAGGAAGGGAGACGCCAGGTATGAACGATATCCCAACATTGAGATGACTGTTGAGATAAACAACAAAAGTAAATAAGGAATTATTAAGAAGAAGTTCACGTTGAACACGACCAATATCTTCCAGAACATCCTTGTTATCGTTACCAAATTAGGCAAGACAAGCGGATGACCATTGTTATCTTTTGGAGGCCATATGGATTGACCTCAATTTGAATAAGGATGCTATTATGAAGTTAGGTATAGACTATCGAGGTGGAAATGATTGAACAAGATACCCTTATCAGGGATATATGACTTTATTTATCCATGGAAGGATGCTTGTACCTTTTTAGAGGTGGAATTAAGGATAGAACATCGGTAACTTAAAACGAATCCTAGGGGAATGCATAAAGGTTGGCATTTCACCCTTAATAGGGATAATATGAGTTTTGACAGTATGAATTGGAAATGATTAAGATAACAACAACCTTTAAGGATCAGTGGAGAAATTTTTCAGAAGTATATAGACAATGGTTCTAGTAATAGTGAATGGTATTTTGATATGCCCTGTATCTAGGGAATACAGGAGGGATGATTGAAGGATAACCTTAGAGGTTTTACAAGGAGAAAGGTAATATTCAAAATTCTCAAGAATAAAAATGTTGATAAAGGAAATATGACATAATTATAATGTTGCCAAGTGGGGCACGTGTTAAACCACGAGAAAGTATGGATCGAACCAGTAATGGTCGAAATTGTTCAGGGCAATTAGGACTTAAGATAAAAGATGTTCTAATTATGATTGAGAGTCAGTCATGACAGTGATTAACCTCTAAAGACTGAGGGGATAACTTATGGAAAAATGGAAATTTTTTTTTCTTTCCCATCTGATTTTAAGGAAAACATCTTCACATAAGCTGTGATTGAAATGAGGTAGAAAATTATTTGGAGGTGGTTAAAATGACATTGACTGTAAGGAAATTGTACTATCAGGAAAGGCCAAAGAGGTGGCCGACACTTTAAAGGTAAGAGGATAATTATAGGCACTTGTGCCAAAGGAATACAGTGATGATGGTTAAAACTGTGAAGGTTGTATTATGGTTTGGAAGATTGACATTCCTTCTGATGACTGTGTAATACCCAACCGTAATAGTAGTTAGTAAAGGTTTAATTCGTGTAATCGCCATGAGCGGGCTATCTATCTCAGAAGATACTATCTTGAGATAAGCCAGGACCATAGTTCAAAAAGGACTAAACAAACCTTTGAGTTAAGTCTTCTATTGAAGGCATATGATTAAGAATGGTATTAACCTGCTATCGTTGCTTTGAGCGAAACTCTTCTGCAAATTTTATCTGCTTCATGTCATGAAAGTACGCCAGAGTTTGGAGTGTTCTTCATGAATTATGATTGGTGATTATGTTAACTCCTTAGAAGTATTTGATACGACATGTATGGACTCCGTATGGTTAGATATTAAGACTTCATGGAAAATGAATGACTACAGTAGGTCAGTGGTGGACCATAGTAAGGCAGCAATGATTCTGCGAGTATCGAGCTGATTACAACCGTGAGAGTTGTATTGGAATGGGTGTTGAGATTGAGTACCACTAATCGGGTCGTGGTAGTGTATAAGTTATCATTGATAGACTAATTAAGTAGAGTATCTACCTGGTGAATAATTATTCTTTCTTATCAATAGAGAGTCGTATTATTATACGAGGAAGGTTGCGGTGCAAGCATAGAATTATAGTAACGATGATGTATAGAATGAGATCCCAGATTCGATTTTCGATGTCGAGGGAGTTTCAAAGGTGATTGTGTTTAAACTCGAGGAAGAGCATGGTTCCATAGAATGATGGACGGAATAGAAATATTTAGGCATGGGAAATACGATGCTATAATACTTGATACTGATATAAATACGTTTATGTTTTGTTCTCCTATGACAAACCTCTATAATTCAGAGGTAGGTTCCAAGCCAGATATTTTATGGCAATAAAATTTTTATGAATATACAATTCTCTTCAATTCGTTCTTTTCTCTTCTTTTCATTTCATGTAATCTGAGAAGGACAACCCTTCCAAAAGGGGAGGTATTGCCGAATGACTATCTATCTGTGTGATAGAAGCCGAGTAGGATACCAGCTATTGTTTAATTGCTTGTCAAGTACTAAAGGCTGGCCACCTTCTGTACTAACTATGCAATATAACAAGTGTTCATGATCATAGTGATCTCTCAACAAATTCCTTTACTTCTATTTGATTGATCAAATTTTGGAAAATAGAAACAACTGAAAAAGGAGTAATAAAGTGGTGGTAGTATGCGGAATGGGAACACATTCGTGATACTAAGGTTGACGTGGTTATTAAAAGGTTATAGAACGCTAACGAGCAAAAGTATAACCAGTATAATATTAGGAACGGAAGGTAGTAGCGATTACGAACTGGAAAAGAATGGGTATTGAGAAGCAGAAGCTCTAATGATAAAAGCTATAATGAGAGTCTGTGCAATAGACTTGAAAGAATTTGGAATGATCACTTAATTCGGATTGAGTTATCTTACGACAATAGATCATATGTCATTATCGAGATGTCGCCTTATGAGATCCTTGAGGGAAGATAATGTCGATCTCCCTTATGTTAGGATGAAGTTGTAGAGCGCAAGATGCTCGGACCCGCAGTAGTCCAAAGGACCAAGGATATGATAGATCTAATCAGAGGACGGCTGGTAGTAGCCCAAGATGGACATGATAAGTATGTTGATTTGACACGAAAGGATAAAGAGTATGAAATAGGGGACCTAGTAATGTTATAGGTATCCTTTGGAAAGGATTGATGAGGTTCGGAAAGAAAGGAAAGCTAAGTCTACAATTTGTTGGACCCTTGGATATATTAAGACGTTTGGGAAGTTAGCATATAAGCTAACCCTACCCCCGAACCTGTAGCAAGTTCATAACGTGTTCCACGTATCAATGTTAAGGAAGTGTATTCGGATGCCAGATAAATAGAGGCATATGAGCGCATAGATATGCAACCAGACGTAACCTATATGGAGCAACCAGGAAGGGTATAAAGTAAAAAGGAACAAGTGCTTAGGAGAAGGATTATCAAACTAGGCAGAGTTTGGTGGTAGAACCACAATGTGGAAAATTGACTCGAGAGTTAGAAAGTGTAATGCTAAGAAAGTATCCCCATTTGTTTTCTATCTGATTCCGGGACGGAATCCTTTTAAGGAGGGGAGACTGTAATAACCCCAATTTTTGAGAAATTTTGAAACCCTTATGAATAGTGTTTTTGCTGAACGAGAAAACTTTTCATGCCACGCTATGTAGGGGTTCTGTTATTGATCTTATGGGATATTATTAGTACTCTATGTGGTATATAAGTGTATGTAAAGATCGTCAGAATCCAATTCCGAACACTTTGATTTTTCCCGGAAATCCACAAGATACGGAGAGAATTGAGTATAAGGTAACAGGATAAAAAGGATTTAAATTAAAGGATTATAATAGAGGATCATAAAAAGGAATATAATGTATTGAGAAAGGTTAAGGGAACCTAAGTAATAAGATCCCGGGTATGATCCTCAAACGATAAACAAGAACGAAAGATAAGCGAACCGTAAAACAAATAAGTGACCAAGAGACAAGCTTGTACAAGAAGCCAGGGATTGTGACATCATCAAACCACAAGGTGTGGACAAGTGGGAGCATAATGACATGTGCAAGGTGACACAAGCATGACATAGAAGGGAAGGAAGTGTGGTTGAATTATAACCACACAAAATCAAGGTTAATTAAGTCATTAACCAAAAACAACACAAAAATCAACCAACCAAGCAAATCATTTCATTTTCATCAAACAAAACACAAAAATATCTTCTTCCCAAGCTAGCTCTCGGCCCATTTCTTAAAATTTGAAGATCCAAGCTCCACCACTTACTATTTAGCAAGGTAATTATCTAAGCTTCCCCATGGATAGTTACATACTTCCTATAAGTTTAAGCTTCTAATTCCAAGCCAATCTTTTTCTATAAATCAAGGAAGAAGATGGTGAATAGTAACCTTCAAGAAATAACTTTAGTTTTCTTGAATTTTTATGAAAGATTAAGGTTATACAAGCAAGGATCAAGGTTCTTTTAGGCATTCAAAGCTCTTGGGTTGTGTTAGGAAGCTTCAAGGAGGTATAAACAACTTTCACCTTTAACTTATAGTTTGAACTTTGAGTTTTGATGAGTTTATGGATGGATTAATGTATATATAGAAATATCCATGTATGTATAGCAAGATCCATGTATGATAGATGGTTTGGTTGGATTTGTGGTGATTTTGGATATGAATCTTGGTTAATGGTTAATGAATCTTAAGTTATGGTTAGTAGATCATGTTTGTGGTTGAATAAGTTGGAAAACCTTGAGATTATGGACTGACTTTGCCTTGATATAAGTTGTGTTTGAGGTATTGATGATGGTTGGGTGGTTTGTAGTGAATTGGTAAAGAATTGGAGTGGTATAAATATTGGTAATCGCGTAAACATAGCCGTCGTAACGTCCGATTTTCTTTAGACTGTTTTGTGCATAACATTAGGACCCGAGAACCCCCTGCTAGATTGTGACCACTGCCATGTTTAGATAGCTCATGTTACGAGCTTCGTTTTGATATGTAGTTCGTTCGATTCCGATTTACGGTTTAGGAGAAACGACCGTTTCAAGTAACGGCGTTTCGCGAACGAAACTTTTTCCCTCGCCTTACTTTGAAATGTAGGTTAAAGACCAAAAAGGGTTAATTAATGCATGAAACATTTATGGTAAGTGTTTTAGGCAGTTGGTAAGTCACTCGCGAAGGAATCGCCTTAAAACTCGTAAAGGTTAAATTATTAAAAATGGTGGAGCCGAGGGTACCCGGGTGACTTAAGCGAATTAGTGAGCGCAAAACAAGCGTTAGAGTCTAAGTTAGTTAAAGTATAGATTTACAAGTGACTTTGGTTTAATTCCAACTTACTTGTTGTTTATAGGTTACCAGACTCGTCCCGAGCCATTCGTAACCCCAGTCGCTCAGGCAAGTTTTCTACCCGTTATACTGTTGTTGTGATGAATATATGTATATGCATTATCTTGCGATAGATGCATGTTGGTTAATTAGCAAATTTTTGCGATATATTGTAGCATGTGATATGGTATATATGCATGCCTGTTTTATATTCTTGAAATATATATCTGTTGGTTATTTGATAATACCTATGCTAGAGGATAGTTGTATCTTGCATATACCCTTAGTATAGGGACCCAAAGGTGAAAATATTTTCTAAAACCGGGAGTCGAGGATCCCGAGTAGATTTTATATGGATATGGATATATATATATATATTTATATATATATATGGTTATAGTTTTCCAAACTATTAATCGAATAAGGTTTATTCGATAACTTTAAACTTCATTTTATTATTGAATATTATTTCGAATATTATTCGAGGGCTTATGACTCTTTTATTTATTTATCTGAATATTATTTGAATATTCATTCGAGGGCTTATGACTCTTTTATTTATTTATCTGAATATTATTTGAATATTCATTCGAGGGCTTATGACTCTTTTATATATTATTATTGAATATTATTTGAATATTCATTCGAAGGCTTATGACTCTTTTATATTATTTATGAATATTATTTGAATATTCATTTGAGGATCTATGACTCCGATTATGTGCTGTAATATATTCTTTATTTTATTAAAGAATAAGGTGTAAATAATCAAACTTATTTTCGGTTATTCAAATAAAGATAATACTTTTATATAAGTATATCTTTGGTTATTTAATATTCGTTTTAAGTATAAGTTTTAAAACTTCTACTTCAATTATTTTTATAAAGATTATTCTTTATGGGAATATTAATTAAAATAATAATATTCAGTCATTTTCTAAAATATTCTGGGGACTGATTTACTTCATTAAATCAGCCTTACTCCAAACACTCTTTAAAGTGTTTTCGAGTCTTCAAAATGATTTTTAAAAGTCAGAGCGGATCCCAAAACTCATTTTTATATTTAAGATCTTCCTTTTAAGGGGATTTAAATACTCGCTCAAAACCTGGGGAATCCGGCTCTGTGGTGTATTTTATATTCGCAACAAGGTTGCAGATTTGGTAAATGAATTGATTACTTGCCCAACGTTCGGGAAGTAAGCCCCTCTCATTGAGTCGGCATAAGCGACAGGCCGGGGTACGGTCTATTATTGTGTAAGTGGCTCAGTGGGAGTCCATCAAATGCATAAGTGGCTGAGTGGCAGTCCAGCATAGGTCTTAATTATGACCAGGGTGATGACCAGTGGGGAATTCGTCCATCTACTAGTAGAAAAGGTTACTTATTGGTATCTTTGCCTGATCAGCAAGATATCGGGTTTATGCCAAAATTCTTTTCCTTTCCAAAATTCATTGGATGTTTCGAACTCTGTTCATACTTCACATAACAGAGGTTCCAGGAAATGTTTTCGGGATATATATATATGTGGATATATATATATCGGGACTAAATAAAGTATCTCGTAACTTTATTTCATTCAATAATATTTCAAAGATTGAATCTATTCAAATCTTGTCTTGTAGTCTCATCTATGTGATGAACTTTTGAAACTGATTATAACTTGAACGGTGGTAGTTCAAGTAGTATTGGGAAAGATATAAGTATATTGGGGTATTTGGTAACCTCATCTTTTAAACTTATATCTAATTAATAATTGTCTTATGAATGACAAAGATTTTCAGAAAAACGTTGAGACAAGGTTAGATATATGAGATCACCTTGCAACGATATTTTTTTTATACAGTTATACACTGGGACTTTGTGTATATTATGCATGGAAGAGGACTTCCAATATTTTGAAAAGTATATATGTAAATATACTGAATATTTTGCGACTTCATCGCATTAAGATATCAAACTTGGTTCATTTCTTTTGACCAAGACTTTCATGAGTATTATGAGTAGGCTCATATACTATTAATCATTATACATATTATTTTGGTGGGCTTGCTGCTCACCCTTGCTTTATTTCTTCATCACACAACAACAGTTAGGAAAGATGGCCAGACTCCAGCAGACCCAGCGCAAGCGCGTGGGAAGCGTCCCGCGTCTTCCCGTTGATGTTGTAGTTGCTATAGCTGCAGAGGTAGATCTATTATAGATCAGACCATCTACTTTTGAGAATCAATTATGTATAATTATAACTTGTGGCAGATAATGGCAATTAACTGTAAATTTATCAAGTAATCATTTTGGGTTGTAATAACTTTTAAATTGTGGATTCAAAGACTTGTACTTATTTAAATTTCATCTCTGAGACTATAACGGGTTGTGGTGTGTGTTAGTGTGGGGTCACAGCATAAGGTTATTTATTATTAATTAAGTGAAGTGATATTGTGGAAAGAAAGACCGTGACGACCCGGATCCCCGACCCCGGATCTGGGGGTGTTACATTTATTCCACTTTTTCTAGTAGTGTTCCACTTCTATTTTTCTTCTTCTTTCTTGCATCTTCAATCTTAGTTTCTTTGACAGTAGTCTTGGTACTTTGGTTATCCATAAGATTTTCTTCAGCTTTGGAAGATTGAATTGAATTTGCATTCTTCTTTTCATTATCCTCATCTGCAATTTCTTGCTTGATAATCAATTCTTCTTCACTGAAGTTTACCTCACAAGTCTTAAATACTGGTGACCCAACATTTTTCAGCATTGCTGGAACGTTTTCACTCTTTGTTGCTTTTCCTCTGTCACCAGTATTTTTCTTCTTGCTGTTTAAGGTATTATATCAAGACCAATGGCAATGTTTGCACATGGTTTGTTTTTCTCATGGTACTGACCAACCAATTCAGATGCATTCTTGAAGGACTTCAACTTTACTTCACTTTTCTCCAGTTTTTCTCTCAGCATAGCCTCAATCTTATTTGCACACTTAAGCTTGTTTTTCAAATAGCCATTTTCTTGTTTCAAGGCTTCAAGCTCCACTGTCAATAATTCAGCTTCTTATTTTCACTTTCAAGCTTCTCATTTAACTTTGTTAATCTGCTAACTTCTTCATTAGCAGCAACCATGCTTGTATGAATGTGAAACATTTCTGTGCTTATCTTTTCAACAGTTTCCATATATTCATTTACATTTAAATCAGTGGAGGTAAGAGTTGGTACCTATGATTTAGATGAGGATGATTCTCCTTGCTCCAAGACCATGAGTGCACAGTTTCCAAGTTCTTCATCTTCATCATTCTCAGAGTCATCCCAACTTTTACCTTCTGTAATATAAGCTTTACTTTGTTGTTTCTTCAGAAGAGCTTCATACTTTGCTTCAAGTTCAAGATAAGCCTTATCTTTCTTTGCCTTCTTGGGTTTCCTGCATTCTGTAGCAAAGTGGCCTAGTTCATCACAGCTAAAGCACCTTCTATTAGATCTTTCAACAAATCCAGTTTTGTAACCACTTCTTCTATCAGAATTGTACTTCCCTTTCTCTTTCCAGCTGTTGTCTTTGTTGAAGGATTGTCCTTTATTCCTTAAGTACCTTGGCTTTTTTACTCTAATGTTAGAGAATTATCTAGCCAGATAGGCCATTGACTGATCTAGCTCATCCAGTTCTTCAAGAGTATAGTACTCATCCTTTTCCAACTCTAGTATGACTTGCTCCTGTGAATCAATTGTTCTCTGCTCACTTGTTGAGGCAACTAAGATATGAGATCTTGGTTCATCATTGGATGTTTTTCCTTCATTTACTATTAAAGCACTTGAACCATCTACAACATGTCTTTGGCCAGATCTCAATGATTGCCTTTGAATCATCTCTAGTTCATAGGTTTTGAGAATTCCATATAGAACTTCCAAAGTTATCTTTCTCAAGTCTCTCCCTTCCCTGATTGCTGAGATTTTCTGTTCCAAATGATCAGGAAGAGTAAGCAAGAACTTTAGATTCTACTCTTCAGCTTCATAGTACTTAACATGAAGCTGCAAGTCATTTATCAGCTTATTAAATCTTTCAAACACTTCAGTAATGCTTTCCTTGGGCTTAGCCATGAAACCCTCATACTGTGAAATCAGTATCCTTCTTTGATTAGATCTAACTTCCTCAGTTGCTTCACAGAGTATTTCAATCTTCTCCCATATTTGCTTAGCAGTGTCACAGTTGACAATGTTGTTGTACATCACATTGTCAAGTGACTCAATCAATATCAATTGTAAACTACTGTCCAGGGAGACTTTTTCCTTTTCAGGGTCAGAATACTCAGTTGGATCTTTAGGAGCATAATGAGCTGGTATCACAATGTCTCCATCTGTAGATTCCTCAACTCTTACCATAGGAGTGAAGGGTCCATTCTTGAGAATCTGAACAAAGAGTGGATTGGCCATCTTGATAAACAACAACATTTTCTTTTTTCAAATAGTGTAGTTAGCTTTGTCAAAGGTAGGAATTTTGATGCTACTGATTTTATGTGTATTCATTCTTTCAAGATTTTGACTTTGTTTTCTTTCAGATTTTGCTCTGATACCACTTGGTAGGTAATGAATCATACACAGAGGGGGGGGTGAATGTGTTTTTCTGATTTTAGGCTTTTCTTGAAAGATAATGGTTGAACAAAGTAAATTAAATCTTGTATAGAAAAGTGTTCATACAAAAATTAAACTTGCACAAAATAAAGAACACAGATTTTCAAAACTCACTTAATTTTTGTATTAAAATTAAGATGTTTTGCTACAAAATTTCTAAGCTCTTCGAAGTTAAAGAGCTCAGCTTCTTCTCGAGAGTTTTACAAGAATTTTAATCTAAATAGTTACAACTAACTAGAGGACCAGTGTTAACTTTATAGCTCAGTTAACTGCTGGTTTACACAGTGGATAATAAACATGCTATTAACTTTTTTAAACTGTCATTTGTCATTTCTATTTATAGAAAAGCAAATCTTCCATTTCGGGCTTAGCATATCTTTAGCATCCCGTGTTTACTTTAATCTTCCTCTATCAGTTAATCTTTGCCATTGATCCTGCATACACTTGAAGCTACTTTTTGTAGACTTGTCAATCCAGCTGTTCGATTGTTTGTTGATTGTTTATCTTGGATATTAAACTGATCTGCAATTCGGTACTTTGAGACTGAACTTCGAGATCTCCAGTTTGAATTATTAGAACATGATAGAGATAAATAAATCCTGATTACATAATAGTTTGGGCTGCAAGGCCCAATAAGAATATGTATGACATTCAGACCAGAAAGGTTAACATGTCGATCAGGCCTGATGGACCAGATCAGGCCTGATGGGATAAAGAAGGCCCAAAAACCCTGATTATTTATTAATTTCTTAATTAATAAATAAGGGAGAAAAATAGCTATTAAGATAAGTCCTAGTGAGGATATAAATCCTTGTAGATTGGCCTCCAAGGAACCTCATGGGATTAGGAATCAGCTTCGTACTCCCTAGGACTCCTAAGTCTATCATAATTCAGAGACTTGACCACCAAGTCTCCTATGCCAAGTCCAATTCAATGACTCCCACATCTATATAAGAGGCCTCACCCCACAGATCAGAACTACGTTTTTTGACTTGATCCTTGGCAATCAGCAAGGTACGTAGGCATCTTGTTAAGGCAGGTTGAGTCATGAAACACAAGAGCAGTCAAATCGAGCCTTGAAGCTCATGTTCCTTAGTACTAAATACAACAATTATATATATTAGTTTTTAATCCATAACATTTGGCGCCGTCTGTGGGAAAGCGCAACAACAACCATGGCGAGAACACAGAGAACAACTAGCGCTCTGGAGGAGGGAACACCGTCAGGGACAACCCAGGTAATTTCGTCAACCGTGGAGATTCCTCCCCACTCAACTTATGCATCTACTCAAGCGGAAGCCCAGATGGGGGCAACTCAACCTCAACCACAAGGGATGACTCCCCCAAATATTCAAGGTACGAATCCTCAAGTTCAACAAGTACATATACCTGTAAATTCTCGACCTGTAGGGTATGAATATTCGACTATTGTTACTACTAACCCTCCTTATGGGATGCCCCTTTACCCCGAGGTTGGAGGAAGTGGACGTGCTGGGCGAAGTGAAACACGAGGGAAATCGCCCCCTATATACGAGGTTTGGCTCCTATCCCCGAGGATCGGGAATTTTCTGGTCCTTACAGCGAGAGAGACTCCGAATCTTCGGATGATGAAGTGGCCCCAAGAAGGTGGCGTCCTGGCAAAGAGCCGATGGCCGATGGAAGACAACACCCTCAAAGCACCCAAGGGGCAAATCCCCAAGAAGTGCAGGAAAGGATCAGGGCTCATGAGGCTGAGATCCAAAGGCTGAGGCGCGACTTGGAAGCTCACCAGGCCACTAGACCCCAGATACCTCCTAGGGGGAGAAATCCTCCTCCTGTCATAGACCTGGATGGTCCGGTACGCAGAAGGGCTATCGTCCTAAGAATTGATCCAAGCAATCTCCTTCCCCTTGGAGATCCTGATGATCCAACTCCACCTTTCACAGAAGAGATAATGAATGCCCATATCTCAAGGAAATTTAAGATGCCCACTATCAAAGCCTATGATGGCACGGGAGACCCCGCTAATCATGTTAGGACATTCTCTAATGCACTGCTGCTGCAACCCGTGAATGATGCTATAAAGTGTCGGGCCTTCCCTCAAACCCTGTCGGGTATGGCTCAAAGATGGTATAGTCGCTTGCCCCCAAACTCTATTGGATCGTTCAGAGAGTTAAGTCAGGCTTTTATTAAGTAGTTCATCAGTGGGAGAGTCCATGAGAAAAGTTCAGCATCTCTTATGAGTATTGTGCAGGGAGCTAAGGAATCTTTGAGAGATTACCTGAATCGTTTTACAAAAGAGGCTTTAAAAGTCCCAGACCTTGATGATAAGGTAGCCATGATAGCACTGCAACAAGGAACTAAGGATGAGTTTTTCAAGATGTCCTTGGCCAAACGTCCCCCTGAAAGCATGTTGCAGCTCCAAGAGAGGGCAGGGAAGTATATCAAGGTTGAAGAAAGCATGAAGAAGACCGTAGTAAGTAATGAGTCCACTGGAGGCAAGAAGCAAATAACTGATTTGGAGTATATCGCCAAGGACAAGTATCCTAGAACCGAACAAAACCCTGATTCAACCCCCAAGAAGGGAGGACCTGGGCAAAAGTTCACCGAATACGCTAAGCTGAATGCTCCTAGAAGCCAGATCTTGATGGAAATTGAGAAAGATCGAGATATTCGTTGGCCTAAGCCCTTGAAGGCTGATCCCGCCAAGCTAGATAAAAGCAAGTATTGCAGATTCCACAAAGATGTTGGCCATGACACCGATGAGTGTAGGCAATTGAAAGACGAAATTGAGTTTTTGATTCGAAAAGGAAGATTGAACAAGTATACTGGAGAAGGAGGGGACATGAATAATAATGGAAGGAAGAACTTTGAAGATCATAGGAGGGACCAAGACGATCAGGGGCGGAATCCCCAACCTAGAGGGTCGGTTATAAATGCAATTTTTGGAGGGCCGCGACCTCGAGGACCTGTGATAAACACGATCTTTGGAGGTCCAACTGTTGCTGGATTGTCCAAAAATTCCAGAAAGGCATATACTAGAGAGGTTATGCATATTGTTGGAGAAGCCTCGAAGAGGGCCAGGACAGAATTAACATTGGCTTTTGATGATTCTGACCTAGAGGGTGTAAAGTTTCCTCATGACGACCCGCTGGTCATAATACCAATAATAGGAAATAGCCCGGTTAAGAGGGTTTTTGTGGATAATGGTGCTTCTGTGGATATATTGCTCCACGACGCCTTTCTAAGGATGGGGTATAACGATTCCCAGTTGACACCAACCGACATGCCGATATATGGATTTGCTGGAGTAGAATGTCCTGTGGAAGGGATAATCAATTGCCAACCACCATAGGAACGGAACCAAGATAAGCAACGCAGATGTTGGATTTTGTGGTAGTAAAGGCTAGTTCAACTTATAATGCTATCATGGGGAGAACAGGGATACATGCCTTTAAGGCAGTCCCCTCTTCCTACCATTCAGTTATGAAATTTCCCACCCGAAACGGGATTGGAGAAGAGAGAGGAGATCAAAAAATGGCTAGAAGCTGTTATGTGGCCTCTTTGAGGGCAGATGGAGTCGGGGGGCAGGTTCTTCCTATTGAAGATATGGGTGTCCGAGAAAATGACGAGAAGAGAGGAAAGCCAGCAGAAGACTTGGTTTCGGTTCCTTTAGACCCCGAGAATCCTGAGAGGATGACTTTCATTGGAGCCACACTAGAGGAGCCCCTTAGAGGGAAGTTGGTGAAATTTTTGCAAGAAAATAGTGATGTGTTTGCATGGTCAGCAGCTGATATGCCAGGCATAGACCCGGAGTTGATTACTCACAAGCTAAATGTGGATCCAAGCCGGAAGACAGTGAAATAAAAGAAAAGAAATTTTGCCCCGGAAAGACAAGAGGCTATAAAACAGGAAGTAGAAAAGCTCTTAGAGGCTGGTTTCATTGAGGAGATTCAATTCCCGGAGTGGTTAGCAAACCCTGTATTGGTGAAGAAGGCTAATGGAAGGTGGAGGATGTGTATAGACTTCACTGATCTGAATGATGCATGCCCTAAAGACTGTTTCCCATTGCCAAGGATTGATACTTTGATTGATGCCACTGCTGGGCATGAGATGCTGAGTTTCATGGATGGATTTAGCGGATATAATCAGATTAAGATGCACAAGGATGACATTCCAAAGGTATCATTTATCACTAACTTTGGTGTTTATTGTTATCTTGTTATGGCGTTTGGTCTTAAGAATGCGGGAGCCACCTATCAAAGGTTGGTAAATAAAATTTTTAAGGATCTTATTGGTAAGACTATGGAAGTCTATGTTGATGACATGTTAGTCAAGAATCTAGTAAAGACTGATCATATAACCCATTTGAGGGAAGCTTTTGAGGTCCTGAGGTACCACAAGATGATGTTGAATCCTACGAAGTGTGCTTTCGGAGTAGGATCTGGAAAATTCTTGGGATTGATGGTCTGAAAGAGAGGAATTGAGGCTAACCCCGATAAAATAAAGGCAATCCTGGATATAGAACCACCAAAAACTGTCAAGGATGTTCAGAAGCTCACAGGAAGGGTCGCTGCGCTAGGACGATTCATCTCCAAGTCAGGAGACAAGTGCTTGTCATTCTTCAAGTCACTAAAGAATATCAAAGACTTTGTAAGGAATGAGGAAAGCCAGAAGGCATTCGAAGAGTTAAAGAAGTATATGGCTCAGACCCAATTGTTGGCCAAACCATCTTTGAATGAAGTTTTATTCTTGTACTTAGCTGTTTCAGAGAGCGCCTTGAGCGCGGTGTTGGTTAAGGAGGATCTAAAAGTCTAGAAACCCGTATATTATGTCAGCAAAATTCTGCATGGTGCTGAATTGAATTATTCAACTATTGAGAAATTTGCTCTAGCCTTGGTAATGGCTTCGAGAAAACTGCGTCCTTACTTTCAGGCTCATCAGATTGAGGTGCTAACGAATCAGCCAATGAGAAATATCATTCACAGTCCCAAGGCAAGTGGGAGATTGATTAAGTGGGCAATAGAGTTGGGAGAGTTCGATCTCAAGTATAAGCCATGTATGGCCATAAAAGCCCAGGCACTAGCTGACTTCGTGGTGGAATGTACCATACCCAACCAAGAAGTCGGGGGGCAGGAAGATACCATACCTCAAGACAAGGGAGTCGCTAATGGGGACAGAGAGACGGATGATAAGGAGAAAGAAAATTGGGTTCTCTATTTTGATGGAGCATCAAAAACAAATTCCAGTGGAGCAGGGTTGGTTTTGCAAAGCCCTGATGGGTTCTTAATTGAGTATGCTATGAAGCTAGACTTCCCAACCACAAACAATGAGGCAGAGTATGAAACCCTGATAGTTGGCCTTGGTCTAGCTGGGACACTTAGAGTCAAAAACTTAAAGGTCCGTGGAGACTCGAAGCTGATCATATCCCAGGTAAAGGGAGAATTTGAGGCAAGGGATGATACGATGGCTAAGTATGTCCGCCTAGTAAGGGCTGTGATGACCCAATTTAATGAATGCCATGTTGAACACATTCCAAGGGAAGAAAATGCTAAGGCAGATGCGCTATCAAAATTTGCTTCATCTGAGATAGAAGAAAGTTCAGGAAGTGTGTACTTCCGTGTTTTGAAGACACGAAGCATAGATGTTAAGCTTGTGGCTCCCATAGGCCTGGGGACATCATGGATTGATCCCATCAAGGCTCACATTCAAACCGGTTGGTTGCCAAGCGATGCAACTGAAGCACGGAAGTTAACTGTTCGAGCACTAAGGTACTCTTTGATAGATGGGATTCTTTACAAAAGATCTTTCGTGGTTCCTTACTTGAGGTGTCTCAGGCCCGATGAGGCACGCTTGGCTCTTGAAGAAGTGCATGAAGGTATTTATGGACAACACTTGGGGGGCAGGGCCTTGGCTCATAAGATAACTCGTCTAGGCTTTTATTGTCCAGAAATGATGGCTCATGCTAAAGAATATGTGAAGAAGTGTGACCGCTGTCAGAAGCATGCACCTGTTGTTAGACAACCTCCCGAGATGCTGACATCTATCAACTCGCCCATTCCCTTTGTTATGTGGGGGATGGATATTTTGGGGCCTTTCCCTATGGCCACGACACAAAGGAAGTTTCTGATTGTAGCCATTGATTATTTCACCAAGTGGATTGAAGCCAAACCCTTGGCAAAAATCACAACTAAGCAGGTTGCACAATTCCTGTGGGAAAACGTTATGTGCCGATATGGAATTCCCCGTATCCTCGTCACTGACAATGGAACACAATTCAACAACGAGGAATTCAAGAAGTATTGTGAAGAAAATGAAATTGAGTTACGGTTCACCTCTGTGGCTCACCCACAAGCCAATGGGCAAGCGGAAGTAGCAAATCGAATAATCCTGGATGGACTAAAGAAGAGGATCGAGAATTCAAGAAATAATTGGGTGGATGAGATACTTCCCATATTATGGGCCTATAGGACTACCTGTAGAGTCACGACAGGAGCAACTCCCTTCATGTTGGCATATGGGGCAGAAGCAGTAGTTCCAGTGGAGATATCACATTCCTCTCCAAGGATTCAGGCTTTTAATGCAGAAGAAAATGAAGAAGGGCAGAGGTTAGCCCTGGATCTAATCGATGAAGTGCGAGATAAGGCACATGCAAAGATAGTAGAATATCAGAAAAAGGCTTCATTCTACTACAACCTAAGGGTTAAAGAAAGGTTTTTCAAACAAGGTGATCTAGTCTTGAGGAAGATAGAAGCATCTGGTGTAGGACAAAAAGGGAAGCTTGCCCCGAATTGGGAAGGGCCGTACAGAGTCAGGAGTGTTCAAGGTAGAGGAACCTACAAGCTAGAGACTATAGATGGTTTTGAAGTCCCGAGAACTTGGCATGCACAAAACCTGAAGGTTTACTATGTGTAGGGCAGTTGGATACGATTCTCACTTGTCAAGATGGCGAGTAGGTTGAAAATCACCTTGAAGCTTTGCTTGCTTAGGATTTATATGTTCTAGTTTTATTACGAAGTTTATTAAGACTTGTGTAAGGGATGAATCCCAGACAATTTTATAAAATTCATTAGTTCTTCAAAGAATGTTTATGGCCTAACAAGTAAAAACCAAATGCATGGATGCAAGCATAAAGGGTGATAAATAAAATAGATCTGATAAATATTACAAGAAGTTCGATAAATAAAGTCTCAAAAATAAGACAAGCCACGCGGGGCTGAAAAAGCTCTAAGGAGCTGAGGTGCCCTCGGCATCTATATCATCGTCCTCTCCGCTCTCGCTGGATGTCTCTGTCATCTCGGAGGAGGAGGAAGAGCTATCATCCTCAGCAGGTCTGGAAGAAGACTCGGGAGGAGGAAGGAGTGGATCCTGAGGAACATGATCCGAGACAACTACTCGGGTACAAAACCTCTGTAGCAAAGCCTCGTCATAAGGGCAGACATAGTCCGCCGTGTTAATATCAGGACAAGCCTCATTCACGGTCCCAAGGGCCGTGTCCCAACCAGTCCTAAAAAACCCGGGAAAGACTGAATCATCCCTAATCCTCATGGATTGGGCAAACTCCTCCGAGTCCAGATAGTTGTTTATAGCTTTATCCTTCTCCGCCCGAAGTACCACCAGCTCGGCGTTAGACTCTCTGAGTTCTTCCTCCTTGCGCTTGAGCTTCTTCTCCATGGTAGCATACTTCTTCTGTTGCCTCCTAAGGGCATTATCGGCCTTATCAGAAACCCGCTTCCATGACTCGGCTTGCCTCACAGCGCCTTGAAAATAGGCGTTAGACTGAAACAAAGTAATCAACAAAGTATAAGGCAAGAAAATGCTACAAGAATGAAAGATAAGTTCAAAAGAGAGAAGGCATACCGAAGCCAGAGACTGGGCTCCCATGAGCTTAATCCTCTCAAGGTCAGGGGTGGCCACCACGTCAGTAAAGTCCTTGGGAGTCACGCTACGGTAGGACCAATCCCAAGCATGCTTCGTGGAACCAACCACGGTATCCCCTCGGCAGAATCCCCAGAGAGGCTGAAAGGTGCCTGTAGCAGCAGCAGCAGGGGCAGCAGCAGCAGGGGCAGCAGCAGCAGTGATAGGAGCACTATAACCCTCAACTCCTTCAGTTGAAGCCTCCCCCATAGGCTCTTTGTGCTTTCTCAAGAAGATAGGCTCTGTCGCCTTTCCCCGGGTGTCTAGGCCTGCGAGCCGAGCTTTCTTCATCCTAGCAGTCTCTTCAACCAGAGGAACATTGTCCTCGTTAATCTCCTTAGCAGCTGCGAAATAAAGCAAAAGACAAAATAAGTGATGTTAATAATGCTTGAAATGAAATAAAGATGATAAGGGAAGAAAAATACCCTGTTGAGAAACAGAGGATAGTCCCACGTGAATGAGGGAGAACTCCTCTAAGAGAGTCCAGCTGGTAGTAGTGTCGTTGTCCTGAGTAAGCCCATTATAAATAATAGTTTCCTCAGGAGTTAAGTGAATGGATTTGAGGCTACCATCACTGACCTTCCCGAAGGAAGATCGGAAGAGTGTGCCCCAGTCACCATTCTCCCAACATAACCCAACGAAGCTATTCCTCCAGTTTTGGTTGTTATCAGGAATGGAGGCGCTGTTAAAGATGTGTTTACTTTTGGGCCTTTGCTTGACATAGACCCAACCACAAATACTGGAAGAGCTATTATAGCACTGAAAGACCTTCCTAAAAATAGCTATAGAAAGAGGAAAGCCCTCCCTAAGGCAGCAGACCATAAAACATAAAATGTTCCTCCAAGCGTTTGGAGGAAGCTGACATGGGTTGATTTGTAAATCAGCTAAAAGATGAGGAATAAAAGGGTGGAAAGGAAACCTAAGCCCAGCATTAAGGGCATCAGTGTAAATAAAGAGTGTGTCGGGTCTCCAGTGGCAAGTACGGTCACCACCAGAGACTGGAACTAATCTAAGAGGAGGAAGGAAGTTATAACGTGCATTTAGTTTATCGAAATCTATGTTGTGCCAAGTATTACAATGATTAAAAGAATCGAGATGTGCAGTGGAGGGATATTCATCCCCCCTAGTGTTAATCATATCGATTAAAGACATATACGAAGAACGGATCTCGATATCCTTACCTCGTTTTGAAGCCGAGGCTATTTTGGCCGCCCTCTCGGAATTCTTATCAGCCATTAGCAAGTTGGAAAAAGCCTGAAGGAGAGGTTGGAAAGCTAAAGGAGGGGATTTGAGAGAGGAGAAGGTTAAAAAGTTTGAGGAAGGAGTAGAGAGGTGAAATGAGAGGTGTGAGGAAATCACACTCTCATCCCACCTTTATATAGTGAAGGAAGGGGGTAATGGGCCTTAAAAAGCCCATTTGGGCCCAAAAATAAGAAGGTTCTGGAATTATCCAGAGAATTCTAGTAAAAATCAAAAGAAAAACTTGAGTTTTTTCAAGATTCTGGAAGAATCCAGAAAGATATTAGAAGAGTTTGGAATTTGGGCTCAGAAATGAGTCCCAATTCTAGAAAAACCTTGAAAAAATCAAGCCCAGTTAAGGGCCCAAGTGTTTAAAAAGCCCAGGTAAAAAGGCCTTTGTATTAGGCCCAAATGATTTTAGGGGTAAAAAAAAAAGAAAAAAAAAACCCAGTTAAAAACAAAAGTTAGCCCAATAAGGGAGGGGCCCAATTAGCTAAAAACCCATTGAAGGGATGGTCCCAGAAAATTCAGCCCAAATTAAGGGCCCAGGTCAAATGGATCAAGGTCAAAATAAATATCTTGAACTCTTGACCCCATTCGATCAGAACTTGCACCAAGATCCTAGCTGAATGCATTGAGGTCGAATTTCCTTCGACCAAGGCTGAAAAAGGGGCTAATTCGGTCAAGAAAAGAATTCTGACCAAAATTCTTGATCGAAAATACCGGAATAGTTTTTAACCCTGCTTCTTGACCCAGCTCGACCAAGAAACACAAAGAATTCCTGATCGAAAACATCAAGATCGAAATCCTGTCGACCTGAACAACCAAAGATGGTTAATTCGGTCAAAAAACAAGAATCCTGACCGAAAGGGAAGAAAATCCTAGTCGAAAAAAAAAGAAGTTGGGGGAAATCCTGGCCGAAATTCGACCAGGATTCCTGATCGAATGCACCCTGCTCGAAATCCAGTCGACCAAGGCATACTGAAGGTTAATTCGACCAGGATCCTGGTCGAATGGATTCCTGGTCGAAATCTGTATTAAAAAAAAAGAAAAAGAAAAAAGGAAAAAGAAAGAAAAATTCTTGGAAATTACAGAAAAATAAGGAAATTCCTTAAAATATTTTCGGAAAAATGCTAATATTTTCAGAAATAAGGAATAAATCCAGAAAATAAGGATAAATCCCAGAAATAAAGGGAAAAATCCAGAAAAATAAGGATAAATCCCAGAAATTAAGAGAAAAATCCAGAAAAGTAAGGATAAATCCCAGAAATTAAGGGAAAAATCCAGAAAAGTAAGGATAAATCCCAGAAATTAAGGGAAAAATCCAGAAAAATGAGGATAAATCCTAGAAATTAAGGGAAAAATCCAGAAAATTAGAGAAAAATCCCGGAATTAAGGGAAAAGTTCCTGGAAATTAAGATAACTCTTGAACAAAAGGAACAATCATTGTAAACGTGTAGGTCGCTCCACACTTTACGCAAAAAGAATCCCTGTAAGGGAATGAATAGACTTAACTTCTGCGAAACCTAATCAATGTTTCCCAAAAGTTGGGGGGCAAATGATAGGGATAAATAAATCCTGATTACATAATAGTTTGGGCTGCAAGGCCCAATAAGAAGATGTATGACATTCAGACCAGAAAGGTTAACATGTCGATCAGGCCTGATGGGACAAAGAAGGCCCAAAAACCCTGATTATTTATTAATTTCGTAATTAATAAATAAGGGAGAAAAACAGCTATTAAGATAAGTCCTAGTGAGGATATAAATCCTTGTAGATTGGCCTCCAAGGAACCTCATGGGATAAGGAATCAGCTTCCTACTCCCTAGGACTCCTAAGTCTATCCTAATTCAGAGACTTGACCATCAAGTCTCCTATGCCAAGTCCAATTCAAGGACTCCCACATCTATATAAGGGGCCTCACCCCACAGATCAGAACTACATTTTTTGACTTGATCCTTGGCAATCAACAAGGTACGTAGGCATCTTGTTAAGGCAGGTTGAGTCACGAAACACAAGAGTAGTCAAATCGAGCCTTGAAGCTCACGTTCCTTAGTACTAAATACAACAATTATATATATTAGTTTTTAATCCATAACAGAACACTTGATATCTCGATAAGTACAAAGGATTATCGATATCTCTAGTACTTCATAATGAGTTTGGCTTGTAGAGGTCTTCAGCTCATCGAGATCTCTAGTCTGCATAACTTCACTTGACTTGTAGATATCTCTGAGTTCTCGAATAGATATAGACTTGTCGATAACTCTGAGTTCTCTATTGAAAGAATGACTTGTCGATATCTTCTTGAGTTTTCGAGTAGCTTTCCTGACTTCTCTATTCCCGGTGGATATTGCTTATCCATTGAGTAGATATATAGCTCATCCATCGAGTAGATATATAGTTCATCCGTCGAATAGATATTGCTCATCCGTCGAGTAGATGTTGTTCATCCATCGAGTAGATATATAGCTTATCCGTCGAGTAGATATTGCTTATCCGTCGGTACTCTCTAGAGTTTGAATGACTTCTCGATAAGTCATTCTGGAGTTCTCGAATGACTTCTCTATAACATTAAATTTGTGACTTGTAGAGATCTTGACTTAGAACATTTTTTTCCAAACAGATTTATTCAACTCCAAGCTTCTTCAAAATTCTTCTGAGGCATGATCTTCTTGATCTTCTTCCAGATCGAATCCTTAGGCTTGATACTGTATTAGGAAAAAGATTCCAGTCTGGTCCTTTGCAATTTTACAGACTTTAAGTGTTATAAGTACAGAATACAAATTTAGATAACAATACAACTTACTTAGGGTTGACCCCAAGCTTAACTGATTACTGAAAATAACTGTTCATTACTGAAAATGACATTGTTAGCTCCTGTAATTTTTGACATCATCTATTATATATTACACATTTTTATTTATTTGAAGTAGTTGAGCGAATAAAACATTGGCACTTATTGGCCCTCAATAATAAGTCAAAGCAACAAGTGATTTACTGATTCATCTTTTAGATCAGGTATTTGTCCGGTTTTGTAATCACAGAACTTTTCAAGAAGGAATGACATTAGCAGCGATCAATAATAAATTAGAATGGACACTAGATCAACGTTCACACTCATACCAGCTGAGAATGTATTAAATAATTTAATGTCATTGCACATGGTACCAAATACCACTATTTTCAAGAATCTTTTATTGTTGTGTACGTAACACTACAAGAAATCTCATTTTCACCAACAAAAGTTGCTGACGAAAATCTATCTGTTAGCAATTACCAACGGGCTGCCGACCAATTGCAAACTTTTGAAAAGTCGATATAACATCAATGGTTTCGCAGCGGATTACAAATGAAAAGTTGAAACAAAATTTTCCATTGGCTAGATCAAAAGTTATAACAAAATTACTAATGAATTGGAAACAGATATTTAACTACAGAATACTAATAGAATAATAATAATTTACTAACAGATTACTAATGCAATACTAACAACATTGTCCGATGTCAGTTCCACCTGTCCAACTTGTATTCGGTTAGTAATCGGTTGATAATTATAGATTGATTATCTGTTTTTCCTTATTAATCTGTTATAATTGTAGATCGGTTATATTTATTATGTTACTAATATGTAGCAATTCTAGATCGGTCGTGCATATTTTTGTTACTAATCTCTTGTAAAATTTTACCATATATATGTCACACCCTACTATATCACAACTATAAAATCAATTACAGTGCACATTCTTGTTCATTTTCTTTGCTCTCGCATCTTCTCTCCCACCCTAAAACTATGCAGCCGATTCAATTTCTGTATTCTCAAGTAGGGCTTGAGTTCTAGCTCTGAATTGATTAAGTTCCTAGTTATTTATCGGCATGTTCATCTTCCTCATTTTTTGTCCCCCTCTTTATTATATTTGCACACACACAAGTTAAAAAAATATTAACATATTTTTGTTGGGCATTATTTTACAACACAAATCAAGAATTAAAGAAGTTGTTCTCACCATTTGATTCAGTTACAGAAGGTAATCATCTATGTTTATAAATATATTGATTGTAACTGTAGTTTTGGGTTTTATACATGACTAGTAACTAATTATTGTTGCAGCTAGATTTACACCGGATGAAAGAACACAAATGCCAATTGAGTTTGGTTTCGTGACAGCTAGATTGAATGCATTGAGTACTCCTGATTTATTATCAGGCACTAGTATTAAATGGTTGAACCAATTTTGTATAAAATATGAGTATATTTTGAGGAAGTCCTAAGTTTTGGAAGATTGTATATATTGAGAGTGTTGTATGTACTATTATTGTTGGTGTTAGAAATAATGTTTATAAAATTATATTTGATTGATTGTAAAATATCTTAACTTTTTTTAATCTTTCATTTTACCTAATTGTGAGTTGTAATTATAAATGGAGTTGAATATTTCAAGAGCGAAATGTTATGCGAATGTCATATTAGAAATTGTGATTATTAGCAAGGTCTTTCAATTGATTAACAAGAGATTTTCCGGCAAAGAATTCAGAACAAAATCGAGGATGGTAAAAGGGTGTGTCAATATAAATGGATATTCAGTTGTCAAAATTCTGATAGTATTTTGTTACCACTTTTAACAACAAATTTTCTGTTAGCAGTTTTTTATTCGAATTACCAACCAAATATTCTGTTGGTAGGGTGGCCCTCAATAATAAGTCAAAACAACAAGTAATTTACTGATTCATCTTTTAGATGAACAAGAACGAATAAGATTTTGGAATTCAGAGCCCTCATAGGCTGCATGAGAAACGACTACCAAAGATTATTTCCCTGGACTCGGGCTGTCTGCGGGTCTAAGGATGTTTCATTACTTCACCAGTTAAAATAGATCTCCAATTATTCTGTTTTTCATGTTTCCTCACAGCTTGAGGAAATCTATATGTGCTGGTAGCAAAGAGGACAATTTTCTTTTGTTGAAAAATTGTGTATTTTTTACTGTTCCCAATTATGTGGTTTTAGTTACGCTTGTGTTAAAAAATTATGCTAGGCTATAAAGGTAACACATTTGTATTAGAGAGGATAAGGAATCAATACATATATATTGATTGATGAATGATTTGCTAACAAGTTAAAATGTTGCAACTTTCGTCTGACTGGTTGGTTGTAGTTAAAGTCGTATTTTTCAAAATAGATTGCTGACTCATTTGGAGAAATAACTTGTTATAAATAAGAACAATGGTGATTTGATTCTGACCCAGGGTACTATGTTTAAAATGTCTTGGCTAAAAGCATCAACACTATAGCTATTGGCCTTTATACTTGATATATTAGCAGGAATCAACTGCTGCAGACATGGCCAGACTCAACTGCTGCAGAAGTCTCTACCTTCTTTTCATAATTAATACACCTTCAAAAACTGTTACTAATATGTAAACAGATGGTCTCATGTGTTCCAAAGAGCAATGTAAATCCAGCACAATGGTAAGACATGTATACTGACCATAATGTATACTTCATTTGATAAAGTAGATGGATGCAAAAAGAATGGATCGATGTCCCAACTTAGATGGAACAAAATGCCTTCAAATGCCCAGGATAAAGACCGACAAGCTAGTGTTGATTGAATTTAAAGTACAAAAACTTTGGTTCTTCGCATGCATATATTGCTCCATTCCATTCTTAACATCCTTTAGAGCTCAAACCCTTTGTTTGAGAAGGATTGCTATATTCACTACTCACCATACACATTTTCTTATACCAATAAATTTTAACTCACTCGGTTTTATTCTAATCTTCCCTGTAACCTCCGTTGTTTTCCACCAACCAAACATAATATAGGTTTCTAATTCTCTATCTAATTTACCTTGTTAAAGAAACTAGACCAAAATAACACAATATGTGAATCAAATACTAAGGACTTTTTGGACATTCAAATCATCGTGATAATAAATTAGATCGCAGAACATAACTTTAATCTGCATACCCAAAAAGGTAGGTTCCGTTAAATTTTGTTTATCGGGGCTAGAGGATCTATAACCCCATTAAGTCAATAACTATTACGGATCTTGAAACGGCTTTGTACATAAAAGTACGAATTTTAACGTCGTATACCTCGCCTATTTTACCGAATTAAAAGCATACAAGTACTTTCAATTACGTATGGGCTAATACAACCGTAAAAGTCTCAGCATGCTAACGGATTCAATAATATGATGAAACAAATTTAGGTCAATGTCTGACTGAACGCGAAATCCCTTAAAGAAATGAATAATGATTGTTGAGCCAGCATCAAAAAACATTAATAGCTATCGTTTTAAAGTATCCCATGTACCCACAAAATAAAAGCAGATACTAGGGTAATTCGCTGAGTTAAATATGCTTAATATTTAGTAAAAGCCCGCCCCTCTTTTCCACCTCCTTTATGAGTAGGACAAACAAAATTTGCTTGCCCACCCCATGAGCAAGCTCAAGCTTCAAGGCAACCACCTCTTCCACTAGCTCCACCTGCGCTTCCACCTTCTCTTTCAGATACTTTAACTCTTCTTCCAGCTCTGCCTTCACTTTCTTCAAGTTGTTAATTGTCTCTTCATGATGATTACAACCGTTCGCGTCACTGTCAACGTCACTGTCAGCATCACTAAACACATTAGCGTCCTCAGAAACAGTCCCCTCATCTTTGCTCAACTCAACCCCTGTCGTTAAGGGCCTCGAGTCTAAAGGCTGGTTGGAGGCGGGAGGAGCCACAGTTATGTCCTCGGTCATTTTTTCGGGAGACGAGTCACCCTTGATAGGCCTCTTGGATGCCGCCATTGACTCCTTTCCAGATAGTAACTTATACACCATTAATGCTTGATCTGCACAGAAACGTTCACGTAAAGAGAACATTGAGGAAGGAAAAGGACAATCACTTAACAAAGAAATGTCTTTCACAGGTATAAATAATCAACACGATACATAACCGAGATAAATATGCAAATATAACATCACAAATATGCATGTAACAACATAAATACTGCCACTCAGACATATAATAAATTCAACCACACATTAAAGCAAATCATTGCACACTGACGACATCTGAATCAACAATACAGTTTGAAGGCTGGCAAAATTACGCAAACAAAGGACTAAATATCGGTTGCCGAATCCGATTAGTAACCCACCGATAAAAATCTACTAAAATCGATAGTGTCAGGTTACATACAGAAATAAAATCATTTCAAAATGTATAATTTATCTTAACAAAATCTAAAAAGCAAAATCACCGTTAATTCATAAATCACCTCATGTAAAAATTTCCAGCTCATGTAACTTCTTTGATTATTAATTAAATTAAAAAGGCACACCAATTTTATAATTTTCCAGGTCCTACAAATTATAAAAAAGATATTATCGTGCACATCCCAAGCGAAAAATTGAACAACATAGAGAAAAAAGATGCAAGAAAACCGATTTGCGGTAACACAAGATTTATAAGAAACAAGTAGATATAAAGCAAACAAGGGCACGTTTATAAAACAATTCGAACAAGATTAAAGGGTGCTTACCAAAAAGTGCAGACGGCAGAAGCAAGTGAAATTTAAGGGTTACAAGTTACACCAGTCACCCTTTTTATTACAGGAAGATTCCACAAAATGGATCTGACCCAATGTAGAAGGCTCAAGCCCAGCAAACACGTGGCCCAAACCTCTATAATATTAAAATTAATTTTCTTTTTCATTTTTAGTTACAATTATTAATTATTAATTTTCTATATAAATATATATATCTATACTATATTATAATAGATGAAACATTAAAAGTTTGGTAGTCGGTCGGTCGGTAACTTGGTGAAATTACTTAATTACACTTACTTAATTATTTCAGTTCTAATTATTGGGGTCGATTAATTCTAATTCTAATTGATATTGAAGTCAACTTCCTCCAATACTTTACTAATTTCAATTATATTTTATATTGAACTCTATATCATTATAATATATATTAAATTCAACTTCTCCTACCAATTATATTTAATTCTTATCGAGTTCTATATTATTCTAATTTGTTACTCCAAGCTAAATTAATAAGCAAACTAAATATAATTATTAAGACATAGTTGATATGTCATGTGAATCGGGTTAAGATATCAGTCCTACTAAAAAATTATACAAATGAATTTGGATAAAAAAATATATATTTATTTATCCAGGATAAAAAACACATTAGACAATTGATTTAGACTAACACAAAATAAAAATAAAAATACGATTTGACCAACAAAAATAAAAATCTATACTATATTATAATAGACGAAACATTAATAGTTTGGTAGTCGGTCGATCGGTACTTGGTGAAATTACTTAATTACCCTTACTTAATTATTTCAATTCTAATTATTGGGTCGATCAGTTCTAATTATCAATCTCACAATTAGGACATAATTGACTTACATGAATCTTCTCTTGGTTCGCAATTACCACATCTATTACCTCGTTTCAGGGTCATTTTATTACATTTAAATTTATCAACGAAAGTTCTAATATAAAAGATCTAGTAGCTCCAGAATCAATCAATACCTTAGCTTCAACATTATTCATTAAAAGTTTACCTGCTATCACCTCAGAATTCTGAACAGCATCATTTATCTTTAGATCAAATGTCCTTGTTGTTGCTTGTGGAATTGTTGTATTAGGTGGAGGTAATGCCAATACCTCATCTGGCATGTGTGCACTAGTACTTGCCACGTTCATCAAAGCCTTGACTGGTCCATTTGACTTGTATTCCCTAGCTATGTGTCCAGCCTTTCCACACTTATAGCATGTAACTCCCGACTTCGTATCTTACACCTCGTTAGCCAAGTGCCCCTTCTAGTTGCATCTATAGTATGTCATGTACAGCTTATTACACACTCCTGGATGTCTTTTTCCATATTGCTTGCATTCTGGACTCTGAAATCTATTTTCTCCAACTTGTCCTTGACTTGACTGGTTGTTCCCCTTAGGATCTTGTCTCTTATTCAAATTTCCCTTCTTCTGAAAATTTCCTCCTTTGTGGAATCCAATCCTTTTCACAATCCTGTCTTGTGAGCTTCCGGCTTCAGACTTCTCTCCATAAAATGGAACCTTTCTCTTCTTGTTATCCTTTTCTTTCCTTGACTGCATCCCATTACTCTCAATCAGAGCAGCTTTCTATACTACTCCAACATAAGTATCAAGCTCAAACATAGCCACTCTATCTCTGATCCAAGGCTCTAATCCTTGTTGGAATCTTTTTGCTTTCTCTTCCTTAGTGTTGGTATACTTAGTCACAAACCTTGACAGCTCCATAAACTTCTTCTCGTACTCCAATACAGATATACTTCCTTACTTCAATTCAAGAAATTTAAGCTCTATCTGATGTACTTAGGGTAATACTTTTCCTGGAATAACCTCTTAAACCTTTCCCAAGAAACCGGCTGATTTGCCTCCATATCCTTCACTGAATCCCACCAATAGATGACTTCCCCTTTCAGAAAGTAAGTAGCATATGGCATCTTATGATCTTCTCCTAACCGAAACCAATTCAAAAGCTCTTTCCATTTCCCTAATCCATGTATTAGCTATTACCGGATCAGTGGTATCATGAAATGTAGGTGGATTCACATTCTGAAAAGCTTTGAAAGTAACAATTTGTCGAGGTGGTACTGGTGGATCAGGTGGTTGGTGTGGTTCACGGTTATCTTGGTTTTCAAATTGTTGTTGAAGAGTTCTTTGTTGTTGAGCTATAGCATTTGTTTGTTGTTGTAAGGTTTCCAGTAATCGAAGAATATTAGGATCTGTGGTAGAAGTTGTTGTCGGGTTCTTCTTTCTAGGTGGCATGATCCTGAAATAGAAGTTATATCAAAACAGGTATGAAAAATACACAAAATTTCAAGGTTAAGGTGTCGCAAGTCATTATATTCATTCGATCGGGTTTCAAATTAAACAATAAGGATGGTACATATAAAGACAAGAGAACAATTGAAAGCAGATAGAACGATAGTGCATAATTTTTGAAATTAAGGTCAAGGTACATCAAGATCGGAATAGAGTCTGAACTTAGGGATAACATGCTTACTTAAAGGAAAACAACAGGGAATTATACAAAGTCCAACAATACAACAACATGAGAAGTAGATAATGGAAAGAACTAAGGCTCCGCTCCATCAGATCGGGGTCCGGTAGTCTTCTCCTCATGAAGCGTCTTCACAATACTCTAGAGCTTGTCCGCAATCATCTGGATAGTATACTGGCTGGTACGGTCTCGGTGCGATGGCATCTCATCAAGCTTAGTATTAACGTACTGAACCAAGGTCTCAAGTCTCGCAGTCATCTGCTCCTTAGGCTTTCCTTCATAATTTTGGCTGTCCGGATACACATTCTTCAGTCACTCTAACAGTCGATCGTACTTGCCCTGAAACCTGTCGAACTCACGCCTTAACTCAGCATAGACGGAGAAAACATTGTGTCGGACGGTTCAGAGGATGATGAGGAATGCTTCCTTTGCTGCCAAACAATACATAGATATATATATAAGGGAATTATTAGCGGATGACTCGAATAACCTTTACCTACACTCTCGTATAATACTATAAACCTATATACATATATAACCTATTTGGGCTATCCGGGACTCTAACCGTAGCTCTGATACCAAAACCTGTCACACCCCAACTTTAACAATAGATATTATACAAATTATCACGATAGTTACAAAAAGGAAATAAATACATCCAAATCCAAGATCTTCCAGTTTAGAGTTTGGAACAACCCAATACTATTAACTATTACAACCTGATTTTTTATATCGAGTCCTCACACAAAACGATCACTATCCTACCTGAGCTCGAACATACGAATCGGCATCACAAGTCTTACGCGCTGTTTGCTTAAATCTAACCATATCTGCTAGCTCTCATATCAGGGTGAAAGCAAGTAGTGAGCCAAATGCTTAAAAAAAGCGCTATAATATACATAAACAGAATGAAAGAATAACATGGAAGTGAAAGATTCAACAATATAGTATCAAGAGATAACTTTCAGGGTGATGACATCTTTTCTTGTAATAAAACATTCAAAACCATTTCTTTATCAAAAACCAATTTATGAACCTACGAATTACAGTCGGTGATCAGCCGCGAAGTAATCCCGAACCTCGCTGGGTTCTAGAACATTAATGGGATCCCTAGGCAACCTTTAAGCCTACAAATTAAGAGCAGAAAGGACTTGCGTCTCAGTCCAGATCCACTATCTAAAGAAAATATTTATCCCCTTTTGGACTGAAAATCCACTTTTAAACTTTTTCATTTTAAAAATTTATTTGATGCCAAGTGACGGTTAAACTATTAAACAATGAACATCTTTATCAAGGGTTCTAGATCAACTTTAAAGCCATGATCAACTAGACTGATACCTTATCAAATGGAATCGCAAAATTTCTATTCACCAAGAATCTGACAATGAGGTTTCAGAGGGTTGTTGGATTGTATAAAGGAACTAAGTCAAACTAGGTTCAAGGTAATGGTTCCAGATAAGACATAGGTATTAAAATATAAAGAAGGTGAGCATCAGTTCAAAGTAAACAGGGTATCATATTTTAGGGGTAAGAATAGGGTTATCAAGCAATCATGAACGACTTTAAGGAATAACTGACTTTTAGGTATCTAGATAAGGTTTACTGAGTATAGCTTGCACAGGGTTCAACATCACAATTACTTTGGTATATTAGCATGGTATGACTTGTGATTTACTTGCATAGAAATCTTCAAGTAAAGTTAAACTACTTGCAATAAATACTTGAGGGTTCATGTCACTTGCATATAATACGAAAGATAGATTTGGAACCACTCGGATCATATATATACCAAGGTGAATTAGAACACTCGCACATATATAAGAACTGGGTTATCACACACTTATAGTGTAAACAAAAAGGTAGGTTGAAACACTTGCCTTGAGAAAGGCTTAACTTGACTGGCAGGTGGGAGCAACTGGAGCTTCACTCGACTTTAATGGCAAGTTTACCCTCGTCTCGAGAGCCTACACAAAATAATAATAACCTCATTATAAATATACTCACTAACATCGACCTAATTATAAACCGAAATTACGCACATTGGCACTTAGGCCTGTATACACTTACATGCTTACAATTACCTTATAAGCATAATAGTTCACATAGCCACATATGCTCACATAACACTTTAACTACGTAATAATATTCACACTATATTACATCACTAGGCTTGTGTTAGTCCCTTAATAATATGACAAGAATTACAGAAGGGGGGTTGAATGGAATTCTTGAAACTTTTTCTGGACTTAAAATGTTCTAACTCGAATATAAATATAAGTGTATTGATTAGCACAGTGCGGAATAAAAACTTAAGTGAATCAAGACATAAGTAATTAAAAACAAGAGTCCTTAAAAACTTTCTGGTGGATTTGAATGATTCCACCAGAGATATATATTATATATCGAGAGAACCCTGTGTGCTGAAATGCTCACAGCTGCATACAACAATTGAACTTCTAAGACTACAGAGAAATGCTAAAAATCCTGCTTACAAATGTTTCTCTGCTTTCTTGCTTAGATCAATTATGTCTTAGTTGCTACTACTTGGTTTATATATCACCAAGATTACAAAGTAATAAGACAAGATAATAAAACAAAAACTATCTAGTCTATTACAATGCTACTTCATTACTCTATTCCAGCATCTTTGAATATCTTCATAATAGCATGGAAATGGCAATGCTTCTTTGTTCTCGAAAACCCAGTTGAATAGGCTACCACATTCCATTTGCATCCACTCGACGCATGTGACTGTGTTGTCACTGTCAACAGATATTTGAATTCTTTATCCGTCGGGTTCATGATCATCCGTCGAGTTATTGATCATCCATCGGGTTGTCTATTTGATCATCCGTCGACTTCATTGTAGGTTATCCGTCGGGTAGGAAACTGGCACTTGACTTCATTTCATTTATGCAGAATTACAAGACATCATCTATGTACAGTTAATCAACCTATTCTGCATATCTAGTTAAAGTCAACATGACTGGAATACTACTTACAGAATCTATACAATGGTGAATGCAGAAATATGCTACAGACTTATTGTTATATAAGCTACTCACTCGATGGATAATAAGTCATCATCCGTCGGGACTATAATGAGTCATCCGTCGGGACTATAAATCTTATCCGTCGAGTGCTACATTATTTCACTAAGTAAAATTTATTAAGGTGTTTTGTTCATGAAATTATCAAGTACACAACATATACACAACAATCTCCCCCAATTTATGTCTACTGGAATTGTAGCCATAAATTAAGAGATACTTGATGATAACAAAAACCCAAAATATAACTTTAAGAGAGAGTAGATATTACTGAAAAGTGCTTCAAATAAAAAAAATGTACAAAGTTTTGCTCACAATCATTTTTCAAGATGCTCCTCTAGCCTGAGCAGATTTTTCTAGTTTCTTGAAGGTCTGGATCTCTTTCCAAGCTTTCTATTGTTTTCCTCAATCTGATTTTGGAGCTGCCTATGGAATTCCAGTTCCTCAGATTCTGAGAGGTTTATCTTTCCTTGCATTTCCAAAAGAGTCTCATTGCTAGAGATGCTCAATTGGTCTTCTAATCTGAAGAATCTTCTCACGCCTTTATCATCTATGAACTCCATTAGCCTGTAGGGCCTTAGATGCACTCTTCTCCCTGTGTAAGGGATGATTAGAGTCTTTGGGAGTGCATCTTTAGTTCTAACACTCCTTAGTTCTTCAATCTTCTTCAATACCAATCTTCTTGCAGTAATGTTGAACCCAAAGTTCTTCTTGAAGGATGAATAAACTTTAATCAATACAGCTTGGCTTTCTTGAAGGATCTTGTGAAGAGGCCATTGAATCTCCTTTCCTCCTTTGTACTTGAACACTAACCTTTCAGGTAGGTTTCTGTATGCATCAATTCCTCTCACTTCATCTAGTTCATCCAAATAGAGGTTTAGATCAGAAAATTCTTTGATGTCACATAAGTACATATAGTCTCCTTACTGACTTTAGATTGAGCTTTGACTTGAGACTTGGATTTGAGAGGTGACAGCTTCACTTTCTTGACTACTCTTAACTTTATTCTTTTTGGCTTGCTAAGGATTGGTAGATTGAAGTCAGGAATTGGTATGTTGTCCCATTCTATTGGCTCATCCTTGGGCATAATAGGTTCACCATGAATATTCCTGTAAAGATCCACCACCCTGATATCTTCAAATACCACAGAGGGCTTTGATGCTTGAGTTGTAGATGGTGTGGATTCCTTAGGAAATTGATCTTCCAATTCCTTGTCAATAATATCCAGTTTCCTTTTAGTTCTTTTAGCCAATTCCTTCTTTCTTGGAGATTTCTTCTTTTTAACTTGCTTCTTTAATTCAATAGCTTTAGTTGGTTGAGAAGGAATTTGTTATGATGAATTTACAGCATGTAGCTTGGCCAAGATAACAATCTGCTCTTCTTTTGTTTAGTCTTTTTAGCATCCAGAGCAGCTTGCTTCTTTTCCTGCTTCAATCTAGCCTTTTCTTCTCTCTTTGCTTGAGCAAATTGAGGATGTCCAGCCACCACACAAATTTCTTTCCCATTTTTGAAAATCTTGGCAATTCTCCTTTTGGAAGCTGAATCAGCTGGATCTTTGTATAAAGCAATTGATCTTGACAGAAGCTTCTTCTATCAGGCTTAGGTGTCTCATACACATTGTCCAAAGGATTTTTCAATGATGATTTTGAGTAGTTTACCCTTGGTTTAAGAATTGTTTCAGCCTTTGGAGATTTGATGCAGGAAGACTGTCCTCTTTCCAGATAGTTCATGCTCATCTCATTCATACTAATTTGCTTGACTTGAGAGTGATGGATGGATGACTTAACTGCTCCTTGACAAGTTTAAACTTCTTCTGTATTTCCTCATCAATCTTCTCCCAGTTGACTAAACTCAACTTTTCCTTATCAGCTGCTCTTAAGTTGGCTACTGCTGCATGATCAGATCTATACTATCTGTAATTGATGGCTTTGAGATAGTAATTGAAGGTACAATTACTTTAGTGATATGAATTTGAAGCCTCTCCCCTCGCTTGATCCTTTCTCCCCCTTTTTGTTATCATCAAGTTGAACAGAGGAGGGGGTTTGAGCATCCACCAGTTTTTGAAGTAGATCAGTTGTTGAGCTTGATGGAGATGAATGGCAGCTAAAGATGCTTCCATGGCTGGCATTCTTGTGTCCAAGGCATCTATCTTGGTTGACAGATCAGAATTTTTCCTTAATTGCCTCTTGATGTCAAGCATTGTAGCTTCTGGAAGTTTAGAGTCTATCCTGTCTGAAATAGCCTTTTTCATCTCCTCAATATCATTCTTCATAGTATTCACATCTCTAGCATGCTGTAAGCCCTGGATTTGTTAAAGTTGCAGGGAGGCTAGATGTGCCTGAAGGAGCTTCTTGGTGCTGGCATTGGTAGTGGTTTGAAGAGCAGTATTGGTCTGATTGATTAATTGGATCAGGGTTGTCTTGAAGTAATGCTCATCACAGTGCTTTGAGAATGCCCATGATGGCATACCTGACCTTGAACTTGAGCCTACTTCTCCCCCTATGTCCATTGCTTCATCTTCACTATCCCCACTCCCATCTCCAAAAAATCAGTTGAACCACCAGTCTCATAGTCCATCACCAGCTGTAGAAGGCAAAGCTGTGATGGCATCCTTAGCTCTCATTAGAGACTGTGTGGTATCCACCAAATTCAGCATCCTTTCTGCATTGTCATTACCTTGTTCAGCTAGAAGTTGATAAGCTGGAAACGGGCGAGTAAATGCCTCAGCATCAAGGGAAGTGGAATTATAACAGCTTTAGGATGCTGAGATAGTCCTTCCCTGTCTGTATCCTGGACATTATTGACTCACTAGCAATGACATTCATCCTTATTGCTCCAGTACCTGCATTTCTCTCATTTTCTCTTTTTGTTGCATCAGGGTCTCACCCTGGCTCCCCAACCTCACACCCTCACCTTCACCTACTAAGGTGGGACTCCTCTCACTCTTTTTGCCAATCCTGAAGAAATGGATTGCAGATTTTCACTCATTTCCTCTCCTTTTTCCTAGGAGACCCAGACTCTCACTCAAAACACTCTCTCTCTCAATCCTAAGAGTGGCTGTACAACCACTAAATCTTCTGCACTTGAAATAATTGAAGTTTGAATTTATACAGAGATACTCGACGGATGAGTGATATCCATCGAGTGAGTGGTTTTGCTATCCGACGGATAATTGCTATTAGGCTTATCTGTGGGATACAATCACTACTCGACAGATGAGCAATATCTGTCGAGAGAGTAGAAATGAATGAGCTGGGAATAGAAACTATTGTTGACTCTATGCTGATTGAAGATATTTTAGGCACAGATGACACAACAGTTCCTGAAAGAATTGGCAAGTAAGCCAATAAATCATCTAAAAGATGATGCTCACTTGCACTAGATTTTGGCTTCCCCAACAGAGTTAAAGAAGGGGAATGAGGAATTGATGTGTTTATCATATCCACATCCAGAGAATTTGTTGGTGAGTTTGGTGTTTGAGGTGCTTCTATAACTAGAGATTTTGGTTGTGACTCCACATTTATTGGAGCCACATCAAACTGAATTTGTGAAGGTGCAGTGACTGTGTTTTAGCACCAGTTTGCACAGTGTGTGTACCCTGTGCATCCCCAAAGGTTTTAATTTCTTCTTTCTGGTATAAGTTTGGGGTGAGCTTGTGTCCCTAACCCTCTTAGCCTGTGCTCTTGGTTGAGAGCTTTGTTCAATAGCTGCATCCTTTTGGGAGGATGTAGCTAGAAATGAGTTTTGTCCTTTTTAAGCACTGCAGTTTGTTGGGAAACTGCAGTGTGGCTAGGCTGGGATTCACTCAACTCTCCAACCTTATTCTTGGGGTTTCTTTTATGTTCACCCTTCCCTCACCTAACTTACCCTCCTTCTCACTCCCCGCTTTGGCTTTAGTGGATTTTTCAACTGGCATCTTTTGGGAGATACCAGAGGGGGCTTTCTTTGATTTGGATTTTGAAATAATTATAGGTTTGGCAGCTTTGGTAGGCAACTGTTTGGTCATTGACACAGTTGCCATAGCCACACTTGAACTCAAAGAAATTATGGAGGTTGGAATAGTTGTAGGGATAGGTGAACTTACCTCACTTACCTGAGGTGTTTGCATTACATGAAAATAGAACATTGGCACATCCTTGTGATGATTGGCCTCTTCAAATCTGCAATGAGCCTTCTCTCTTGAACCCAACAATCTAGTTTTGTTAGGGTTCTCAAGCACAATCTCTTCACAGAGGTGGTTAGCTAATAACATAAGAAATCTAGCATAATACACATTCTTACCTCTTTTATTTAACTCTCCTAATTTAAAACCTAACTCAAACAAGACAAGGTCACTGAAATTGTAGAATTTATCTGTAACTAGCATGTAGAGCATGTTAAGCATGGAAATATTCACTGAATCAAAATTACTGACCTTTCCTGAGAAAACCTTTGTAACTACATCACACAAGTAACTCCACTCTTTCCTAAGACCCATTCTACTATCACTCAGTTTAGAAGTAGGAGTGCATAGTGCATGGAATTAAGCATATTGATTATATCAGTGTCAGTGTGTGGTGAAGTCACATTGTTTTAGGAATTTGAAACATGCTTTTATCACATCACTATTGATACAGAATTCTTTACCTTTAATGGTTAGAGTGATGGTCTTATCTGTAGAGTTGTAGGTAGCAGTGGTCCACTATCTTCAACAACTTCACAGAAGATTGTGGGTGATTCCAGCATGGCATAGTTGAGCTTGCAACTCTTCACAAAGTCCATCATCTTGTGATAGTCTCTAGATTGCTGAATACCCTTGTTCACTAGTGCGGTGAAATTGTTCTTGTCATAAATGAACCCAGTTTGAGACATCTTTATAACAGGTGCCATTGTTAGAGAATAAGAGCTTGAAGAGAAAGAGAGTAAGTGCTTTGGGAGAGAATGAAATTAGAGCAGTTGAATTGAGAATGATAAAAGAAAAGCAATTGTAATGAAATAAGCTTTTATACTATCTCAAAAATAACTGATAAAAATAATAAAGTAAAATAAAGTAACCAATAGAAATTGCCTAAAATAGCCGTTTAAAAATAAACTGTAAAAATTCCACCCATTATCCGTCGTCTTATGCTTATAAACTGTAAGTATACTCGATGGATAATGTACAGGGAATTAACGGCTGAGATTAAGAAAATTCGACGGATGAGGATCAACTGTTATCCGTCGAGATATAAAATAATCCAGAAACATAATTGATTTTTGTTAGCAAATAATATATCGACGGATGATCAAACTCGATGGATAAGGATCATCCGTCGAGATGTAAATTTTGACTAAGCCAAAATTCATCTATGACTGAAAAATCAATGAAATTTCTGGCTATTTCAACTTGCAAATTAACTCAGATAGATTTAAGAGTAATTAAGCATACCTAACTCACTTACCAACCTTGAAAAGGTGGATTCATCCAGTGGCTTGTTAAAGATATCTGCAAGCTGCTTCTCACTTAGAACAAAATGTAGTTCCACAGTACCATTCATTAATGTTCCCTTATAAAATGGTACTTGATATCTATGTGCTTTGTCCTTGAATGTTGTACTGGATTTTCAGTGATGGCAATTGCACTTGTGTTATCACAGAAAATAGGAATTTTCAACTTGCGAACCATAGTCTAGCAATTGATTTTTCATCCATAAGATCTGTGCACAACAACTACCAGCAGCAATAATTATCTAGCTTAGTGTAGAAGTAGAAACTGAATTTTGCTTTTTACTGAACCAGGACACAAGCTTGTTTCCTAGAAATTGACAGGTTCCTGTTGCACTTTTTCTATCAATTCTACAACCTGTATAATCTGCATCGAATAACCAGTTAGATCAAAACCAGAATCTCTAGGGTACCAAATGCCAAGTTTGGTGTTCCCTTGAGATATCTGAAAATTCTCTTAATAGCTATTAAGTGAGATTCTCTAGGATCAGCCTGAAATCTAGCACATAAACATGTAGAAAACATTATATCTGGCCTACTGGCTGTTAAGTACAAAAGTGAGCCAACCATGCCTCTATAACTTGAAATATCCACAGACTTTTCAGTAGTGTTTAATTCAAGCTTAGTTACAGTGGCCATGGGAGTTTTTGCAGATGTGCAATCCATTAGATCAAACTTCTTTAAAAGATCAAAAATATATTTAGTTTGACTAATGAATATTCCATCACTAACTTGCTTAACTTGTAAGCCAAGAAAGTAGTTAGTTCTCCCATCATACTCATTTCATACTTACTTTGCATCAATTTGGCAAACTTTTTGCAAAGTTTCTCATTGTAGAGCCAAAAATAATATCATCTACATAAATTTGAACAAGTATACTAGAGCCATTAACATTTCTGAAAAATAAAGTTTTATCTACAGTACCTCTGTGAAGTGGTTTTCCAAAAGGAACTTTGATAAAGTGTCATACCAGGCTCTAGGTGCTTGCTTCAGTCCATAAAGTGCTTTCAAAAGATAATAGACATATTCTGGAAAATTTGGATCTTCAAAGCCAGGTTGACTGACATAGACTTCTTCGTCCAAATCTCCATTCATAAAGGCACTTTTCACATCCATTTGATAGACCTTGAAATTGGCATGGGCTGCATAGGCTAAGAAGATTCTGATGGCTTCAAGTCTTGCATTAGGAGCAAATGTTTATCAAAATCTATTCCTCTTGCTGACAATAGCCCTTAGCAACCAATCTAGCTTTGTTCCTGAATACTATGCCATTTTCATCCATCTTGTTTCTGAATACCCATTTGGTATCTATTGGATTCTTTCCTTTAGGCTTGGGCACCAGCTTCCATACATTATTCCTTTCAAATTGGTTTAGCTCCTCCTGCATAGCTAAAATCCAATTAGGATCCAACAAAGCTTCTTCTACCTTCTTTGGTTCTTCCTTGGAAAGAAAGCTGCTGTATAGATATTCTTCCTGAGTTGCTCTTCTTGTTTGAACTCTAGAAGAAACATCACAATGATAAGCTCAAAGGGGTGATCTTTTGTCCATTTCCTTTGTTGAGGTAGATTAGCTCTAGATGAAGAAACCTCATTGTTGTCTTGATCTATGATTGAGTTTTGATTGTTAGAAACTCCCCTGAGTTTGTGGATCTTTGATTTGAGAAAGGGGAACTTTCTATAGGTGATCTATCTTGACTTCCTGCTCCTTTTGATAACCCGACGGATGGTGAGTTTTGAGTACCGACGGATGAAGCTGGTTGTCTCCCGACGGATAACGCAGATTGCCTTCCGACGGAAAGAAGCATTATGCAACTCGACAGTGTTGAGTTTTGTGCTTCATTGGTAGTAGATTTATCTGCATTATCCTTAGACACTATTTCTTGATCACTTTCATAATCACCATCATCATTAACCATCTCCACATTGTCGAATTTGAGGCTCTCATGGTAATCTCCATCTTTCAGTCCTTCAATCTTTTTATCATCAAACACAACATGTATTGATTCCATAACAATGTTGGTTCTTAGATTGTAGACTCTATATGCTTTACCAACAACATACCCAACAAAATTTCATCATCTGCTTTAGCATCAAACTTCCTATTTTTTATCAGTTTGATTTCTCAGAATATAGCACTTGCAGCCAAAGACATGAAGAAAATTTAGAGTTGGCTTCTTGTTCTTGAACAATTGATAGAGAGTCATGCATCTGGCTTGATTAACCAAAGAAATATTCTGAGTGTGGCATGTAGTATTTACAGCTTCAGCCCAGAAATATGTTGGCAGTTTAGATTCTTCAAGCATTGTCCTTGCAGCTTCAATAAGTATGTTTCCTTTCCACTACTCCATTCTGTTGTGGAGTCCTTGCTGCTGAAAACTCATGCAGAATCCCATTTTCCTCACAAAATGCTCTCATGACAGAATTCTTGAACTCAGTTCCATTGTCACTCCTGATTCTTCTAACCTTGAAATCAGGATGATTATTGACTTGCCTTATGTGATTGATGATGATTTCACTAGCCTCATCTTTAGACTTTAGGAAATATGTCCAAGAGAACTTTGAGAAATCATCTATAATTACTAGGCAAAATCTTTTCCTTGAGATGGACAATACATTGACTGGTCCAAACAAATCCATGTGAAGCAGTTGCAAAGGCTCTTCAATTGTTGAATTAAGTTTCTTCCTGAATGATGCTTTAATCTGCTTCCCTTTTTGGCAGGCATCACACAGTCCATCCTTAGAAAACTCCACTAGAGGAATGCCTCTAACCAGTTCTTTCTTCACTAGCTCATTCATGGTCTTGGAGTTTAAATGGGATAGCTTCTTGTGCCATAGCCAACTTTCATCCTGACTTGCTTTACGGAGAAGACAAGTTATAGATTTTGCATTAGATGAGTTGAAATCAGCTAGGTACACATTTCCTTTCTCACACCAGTGAGAACCACTTTGTTGCTTCTTTTATTAGTCACAACACAGGCTTCTGAATTGAAGGTTACTGAGTTGCCTTTATCACAAAGTTGGCTGATACTCAACAAGTTGTGTTTGAGACTATCCACTAAGGCAACCTCCTCAATGATGACATTGTCCTTTAAAAAAGCCATATCCCACAGTATAACCCTTGTTGTCATCTCCAAAAGTAATACTTGGGCCAGCTCCCTCCTTAAACTCTGTGAGCAGGGTAGAATCAACAGTCATGTATCTTGAACAACCACTATCCAAGTACCAAAGATTCTTTCTGTTTCCCTGCACACATCAAAGTCAAATCAAATTAATTTTGGTACCCAAGTTTCCTTGGGTCCTGCCTTGTTAGCTTTCTTTTCTGTTTTTTAGGCTTTATCTCATTTGACTTAGGAATTTCAGATTCATCCTTAGTCATTTGAGTTGGGCCTTTGAAACCATTCATTGCAACAGAATTATCATGCATATCACCTTTGAAACCATTCATTGCAACAGAATTATCATGCATATCATGACTAACAGGAAATGGCATGCTATGTGTAAATATGTTGTTCTCCTAAGGCATGCTAAATGGCATTTGTGGCATACTATATGCAGCATAATAAGGATTAGGTGCAAATGGCATATTAGCAAACTGTGCATTCATGTTCTGTGTAGACATAGCATTAACAGGCATGGGAGGCATGACATTCATGTTAGGAAATTGAGGTTGCATAGACATGGAAGTAGGCATGGAAGATTTGCAATTAACAGACAAATGATTTACACTACCACACTTGACACAGACTTTTCTAGGAGTATATTTATCAGGTGTGTAGTTATTGTGTTGTTAATCCCTAATTTACCATTCCTATTGTTTTTCTTTTTGGTCTCTGTTTTTACCTCATCTTTTCAAGTCTGTCACTTAACTGTTTGACAGTCATGTGACCAACATTAGCCTTTTTCCCTTTCTTACTTGACTCGATTCTCCTGAAACAAAGTTCTTGGAAACAGACCCATACTTCTCATTCAGCTTAACAAGTTTGGCATTACTGATAGGCTTGCTCACAGTCGACGGATGAGGATTTTCATCATTCGACGAATAACACTTTTTGTTATCCGAAGGATGATCCTCATCATCCGTCGAGTCTACATCTGTAAGCACTCCATCTACCAAATTAGGTTCTAGTTTCTCTTTGTTCTTTTTCCAGGATTCATCACAGAAAGACTCAATTCCGTGAACTTTGGTGATTTGAGCATGGACATCCCTGGATGTTTTCCAAGCTTTAATCACCTCTTGTTCACGCTCGAGCTGCTTCTTTAAAATTTCCTCTTTCTTCAAGGACTCAGTTAATTGCTCCTTGGCAATTTTACACTCAATTCTTAATTTTTCAAAATCAATAAACTGAGACTCAAGCATATTATTTCTCTCACTCAAAAAACAAATTGTTTTCTTTGATTTTAGCATTTTCTTTAGTAAGAGACTTAAGTGTAACACACAAATGATATAACTCTATAGACATGTCATTTGTGGCATCATTAAACTCAGCTTTAGATAAATGTGCAAGGTTTGTAGTAATTACCTGATTACTTGAAGAGCTTGTTCATGTCTCATCAGACTGGCCATTAGGGCTAGATTGACATAGATGACATCTTCATCTTCATCCAGAGCATCTGCTGCCCAGTCATTTTCTTGTGTTATGAAAGCCCTTTCCTTTTGTTTGAGCAGCTCAAAGTATTTTTGTTTATAATCCACTAGCTCAAACATTTCTTGCTGGAATCTGACTTCCTACACTCACTGGCAAAGTGCCCTGCCAAGCCACATTTGAAACATTTGAATTTTGATTTTCCACCATGTTTCTATTTGGCTTGGCTGCTCCAAAGTTCTTCTTGAACTTGAGCTTGGCAAATCTCCTGGAAAGAAATGCTAGGTGTTCATCAATGTCTTCCATGTCATCTTGGCTCAAAGAGTCTTCACTTTCTACTGCAAGCCCCTTGCCCTTGTTCTCACAGACCCTTGAAGTTGATTCAAGAGCTTCCATCTTCACTTCCTTCTCCTTTTCCGACTCACCTTTCTTCTTTCCTCTCTCCATCCTTTCATCCTGGCTCTATTTCAAGCTCATAGGTTTTCAGGATGCCATACAATCTCTCCAAAGTAAACTCCTTATAATCTTGTGAGTTTCTTAATGAGACTGTCATTGGTTTCCATTCCTTTGGAAGAGATCTAAGGAATTTCAGATTGGAGTCTTTTGTCTAATAGACCCTTCCATGCAATGTTTGAGCATTTAGTAGTTTTTGAAACCTACTAAAAATGTCAATGAGAGACTCACTTTCTTCATTGTGAAAATGCTCATATTGCTGAATCAAGAGTTGTATCTTATTTTCTCTAACTTGCTCAGTGCCATCACAGATTATCTGTATTATATCCCAAACATCCTTGGCAGTTTTGCAGTTGATAATGTTGTCAAACATATCTCCATCAACTCCATTAAATAGGATGTTCATGGCTTGTTCAATGTCAGGATCAGACCATTCATGCCTTGGCTTGGGGACTGATGGCTCGTTTACTGTTGCTGCTCTCATTGGAACATGAGGGCCTCTTTCTATGCAATCAACATAGGCCTCATCTTGAGAAAGCAAATGAAGATGCATCTTTACCTTCTAATGATGGTAATTATCTTTATCCAGAAAAGGGATCTTGACTCCAACATCCTTCTCGTTCATCTTGCTGTATTGTTTTGATCTTTAAACTCTTTGTAAGTTAAGAGCTTACTCTTATACCAATTGTTAGTCCCTTAACAATATGACAAGAATTACAGAAGGGGGGTTGAATGGAATTCTTGAAACTTTTCTTGACTTAAAATGTTCTGACACGAATATAAATATAAGTGTATTGATTAGCTCAATGCGGAATAAAAACTTAAGTGAATCAAGACACAAGTAATTAAAAACAAGAGTCTTTAAAAATTTTCTGGTGGATTTGAATAATTCCACCAGAGATATATATTATATATCGAGAGAACCCTGTGTGCAGAAATGCTCACAGCTGCTTACAATAATTGAACTTCTAAGATACAGAGAAATGCTAAAAATCTTACTTACAAATGTTTTTCTGCTTTCTTGCTTAGATCAATTATGTCTTAGTTACTACTACTGGTTTATATATCACAAAGATTACAAAGTAATAAGACAAGATAATAAAATAAAAACTATCTAGTCTATACAATGCTACTCATTACTCTATTCCAGCATATTTGAATAACTTCATAATAGCATGAAAATGGCAATGTTCTTTGTTCTCGAAAAACCCAGTTGAATAGGCTACCACATTCCATTTGCATCCACTCGACGCATGTGACTGTGTTGTCACTGTCAATAGATATTTGAATCTTTATCCGTCGGGTTCATGATCATCATCGAGTTATCGATCATACGTCGGGTGTCTATTTATCCGTCGACTTCATTGTAGGTTATCCGTCGGGTAGAGCAAACTGGCACTGATTTCATTTCATTTATACAGAATTACAAGACATCATCTATGTACAATTAATCAACCTATTTTTCATATCTAGTTAAAGTCAACATGACTTGAATACTACTTACAGAATCTATACAATGGTGAATGCAGAATGTGCTACAGGCTTATGTTACATAAGTACTCACCGATGGATAATAAGTCATCATCCGTCGGGACTATAATGAGTCATCCGTCGGGACTAAAATCTTATCCTTCGAGTGCTACATTATTTCACTAAATAAAATCTACTAAGTTGTTTTGTTTATGAAATCATCAAGTACACAACATATACCCAACAACTTGGATGATTCACTCCAGTTACTCATGTCACTTAGTCATGCTAAACTAGCTAAAACTCTTAATATTCAACCTCATTATCGGAAGTGCCTTTTCTAATGCATCAAGTTCTTATGGGACCCTGACTTAGGCCTTACACTCTATGGCCTTATACTATCTTACAAACTATGAATGGTCAACTAGGCCTCGCGTAAGTGCCCTAAAACTAAAGGTTAAGTGATGTTGCTCATATAGTAATTTCAGGATGAGAGATGGGTTTTTGAGTACAAGGGACACCCTTCACTGTCAAGTTTACCTCACCAAACTTTTACAATAGATCTTCTGATCAGAAGGCAACTCCTAACTGGTGTGGCTCAAGGGCCTAGCTTGGGCCTAACTGGCCTAAGCTTAAAGTCCAATGTTCCCTATTTTGGACAAAAAAGTGTCCT